>NC_060879.1:25555671-25858701 GCF_021901495.1 Neodiprion virginianus | reverse complement strand
CATTTGATTATGCCGCTAACGCATGCTAATATCATACATACACATGTACTCGTTGCCCTGAATCCTTAATTGACCGCTTAATGACTTATTCTTTACTTATTGCACATTTTTATTCTCACAATATTTTACAAGCACAGTTGCCGATGCATCACACTCTTCCACAATGTTATTCCACTCTCCGTAAGTAGGTGGATATTATGCTGTGAATAAATTGATCTTGAGTAAACAAGTCTGCACATACACGTGAATGTGCGGTATAATTTTTATTCCTCGTTTTATAAACTTCCATATCCTGCAAGAAATCTAAGAGTAAATTACATCTGTACGGATAAACTTTTTCTCTTTTATCTGAAAATTTCTTCCCGGTAATTATGTATCGATCAAGATAATCTACCGACTTACGAATATGTTATTCACTTCCATTGTATAAATTTGTTGTGTTGAGGATTTTGTGAAACGGGCTGTTTGGGCGATTCAACAGAAATTTCATGCTTTGCACCAAGTTCTGTAGCTTTGCCCCCGCCATAAGTGTCAGGGAACCACCTCACCGAATTGTCACGGCATACGAGACGCGTCAAATTTGAATGTAAAACAGCGAGAAGTCATCCGTTTGTATAAGGTATACGTGTACAGTGTATTTGCATATTTCGAAAAATAACATGATTCAAATGCCGATCTTCTCTGTAGGTTGAACACGTCATGTACTAACGACGGCACCGTACTGCGCATGAATGCCGTATGAATAGACCGTTCTCACAAAAGGAATCCATACTTGAAAAATGATTAGGTGTTTCGGAGTGCATCGCCTTACGCGTATAACGTTTCCCGCCCATTGCCATGATTTTATTCAAGCTTGAATCAACCCACGACTCAAGTTGTCGGTTGAACAAGGAAGACGGTTATGCGTACCGGCTTGTGCAGGAGACGGATATTGAAATCCCTGATCCAGCCAAAGTAGAAAGCCGTGCTGCTATTCGTTTAACGAATTATCGACATTTCGTTTTGCAAATTATTCCTCTCTGATTTCACAGAAAACTTGTTTGCCAAGGCATATAACGTAAGCGGTTTAAGCATTCGCGGATTTTTACTCAGTCGCAAAAAAAAGAAAAAAATTAAATAAAAAAAAGGGGGGGCGAAGGAAAAAAATTTATGGTGTCATTTGATATAACCGTATAGAGACGTTGACTCGTATCCCGCAAGAAAAAATTTTTATTAATAAATTTCGAAGTTGTTGGTGTAGATAATTATAGGTAAGTGTGAACGATTGATCATTACAGTTGCGCATGGTGAACACATACGAAAGGATTTTACGCTACGGAATAATGTGTGAAGGGGTTCTCGACCTCCAGGGATATACAGAAAGAGTTTTTTCGGTGCCAAGGGTCCGTATATATGTAGAAACAACAAGTTTCAGTTTACGTTCCGGTCCGTTGAAGGAGGCCCTCCTGAGAACTGTAATGCATTTATTTACGGTCAGAATACATTACCGAAAATATTTTCAACATTGACGCGACGAATAGTAAAATGAGAATACAATAGTCTTGAATACTTACATCGAGCATACGTAGAATTAATTTACGACATTAATTCCAAATAAGTGAAATACAATCGGTCTAAACAATTCATATCCCGAGAGCATAGGCAGGTCGTCAACTACAACGATAGAATCTACTATGGAATAATAATGAATTGAAATGAAATGTTTGTTGTAATTATTGTTACTTATGTTTGCAGATTTTAGATATAATTCTACGATTTATGTAGTTCAACATTGAACAAGAAATGAATTTTTATTTTTTTTTTTTAATTATACGACATGTACTTTCGAGTCATTACGAGGAAATGACGATGTTATTATTGGATTGAAAAGTTGACGAGAAGAATGTTATACAGACCCCCTAGCGATTTAAAATATTTAACAGCAACCCCGAATTTATACCGTCTTCTGTTACCGTGTCTGCGGTATTATCTCGAGAGTTCGGCATTTCTTTGTACCGTTATTTTTCGTTTTCTGTCTCCACCACTTGTCAAATTGCTCAACTATGTCGAATTTTTTACTGGAGCACGCTCCCCATGCGCAGCTATTAGAGCGACCGAAACGTGATGCGGGGAATTCGCGACTATATATGGGGAATACCGTGCGAACCCAACCAACGTCTGACCCACACCATTTCTGATTTTGTTCAACATTTTTTCGTGCAATTGTCCCAACTCAGAAACAGTGCCCTGAATTTTTTCAGATTTTTCATTCAACTGCTCAATCATTTATAAATATTTAATGTGATTCTGAAAAGGACCTTTTTCATAGGTCTTGAAAACTTCTCAGAAATTGTATTTTCTATTGAAATTTTCAAACCATTTAAACGATGATTTGGTTAATCAAAAAAATTTAATGTGCCATAAAAAAAAACAATCGCCCCATCAAGGGAAAGAAAAATATTATAGATTTTACATCTCTTGAGATACATATATGGACATCACTTTTTTGGAGATCAATGTAGAGCAATTGTGCCAAGATTTACAAATCCCATAATAAGAGTTACAAAACCAATAGTAAGAGTAACAATATGCTTACAATTGGGTAGGTCTACCAAAATTGATGTAGATTTGAATTCAAAAATGTGCTGTCCATATATTCACCAGATCATGTGTAAAATCTACGTTACATTTTTTTCCGTGTCGTCTTGGGATGTTTGAAAAAAAATACAGCCTGTGAGAATTTTTATAAATAATTAACTACTAGACTTAAGAAATCTCCAAAAATTTTGGGTACTGTTTCAGAGTTGGGCCAAATGCAAAAAAAAAAAAGACGTTGGTTGGGCTTGCGTGGAATTCTCCGTATACTTCTTTTCCAGTTTAAACTTCTCGTATCTAGCCACCTATGGCTTACCTTGAAAAGGCCAATCAGCAAAGTTCTTGCGTCTGTCGTGTAAAGTTCAGTTAACAGTTTAACGCGAATCCGCCGCGTGATCGATGCTTATACCACTTCGCCTAAGGAATTCTCGTATTGGGACGAGGTCCGAGTATCGACACTTCGTGCCGGCAAATCCAACCCGATAACCTCATAAAATCGCAACAAACAAGGGCACCTCCGGTTTGATTCATGGAGTGCAATTCTTTCGATCGTCAATGCAGTTACATTGACGCATTATGGACTCTATTCGAACTCGCCCAAATCAAATTCCGTTTAATTCGCCTCGTTATACCTTGCGAATTAGTCTTCGCGAGGATCGATCCGTTGGCAATGAGCCGAAACCCTGAATCCCAATTTTCTCTTCTGCACAGTGCGTGCCTCGGATGCTCTGGACCAAGTCCACTGACCCTCGTACTCTCTCTTCCTCTCCTTCTCTCTTTCTCTTTCTGCCTCTTACTCTCCCCTCGCATTGGCGATGGCTGCAGCGGCTGGTAATAAATTTCAACGAAGTCTTGTTGCAAATACCGCAGTAAATCGCACCATCCTTCGCAGGTATCTCGCGCCATAATTTTTATAATTCTCTTTCTTTTTCGTGCTAGTCCTAATTTCCCACGTTTTAGAGGGATTTTTCTCTTTTCAGGAGTTGTATTTGTGACAGCTGTTTTATCGATTCAAATGTAACTCTCATCTGCAGAAAACGCACATTGTTTCCATTTTTCGATTGCGGAAACGTAATTTTTTATTCTTTCAATTCGTTAGAAACGGCACGAGAGAAATTAATTGAGCTTCCAAACGATGAATATGGTGAGTTTTCGGAGATGGCGACGAAACTACGAGACATTTGCATCGGCAGTAAATACCTTAAGCACTGATTCTGAAAATTTCACTATATTTCGTACTGCACACGGTTTCGATCACTTTGTCGTAATCTATGAACATATACCAATATTACTCGTAGGTGCGAATGTAGAAAAAAAAATTTTCAAAGAAAACTAGGTGCGTGCATGAACTTTTATCGCGGTGTGATGTTTATCAACTTCCTTGATGGTGAAGAATCAAAAAAACCTGATCGTTATGAAAATCGTAAAACCGAGTCGTCACGGTTGGACCTTGAAACAATCCCAAGAAGTTTCGTGAAAAAAGAAGAAACGAAAACCTTTGCCTTTGAGGTAGACACTCAACTTCGTTCTAAATTCTGTAAGTGTATATGTGTACCACAAGCATTCATACAGAAACCCCGACCAGCACGCTATTGTGCCCATTGCGTTGCGAAGCGGCAGAAAACATTCGTTGGAAACGAAGGCATTTTATGTAACGTGTATCAACAGTTTGCTTCTACTGAAATAAAACTGGTTTGTCAGCATACCATCGTCACGAGTCAAGTGTGGTTCTGGCACACATGTTATACGCTACCTGATTCTGATCTGTAAGCTATGTCGTAAACAATTATTTGTCAAATAACAATTTATGGAGTTTCAACAATTATTGCCAGTTGAAAATCCAATATTATGTCAATAATTGTACACGGAGATAATAACTATAGTACATCTAGTGCGTCGTATTTTTTAATAATCATACGTAAACAGATCCTATTGAGAAGAGGAGCGTTACATATATTAGGTATAATGTCAGCCTTCAGAAAGTGCGGAATAATTCAGAATCAATCGGGTTTTATAATCGTTTCTTGGAAAATAATTTATTCTTTCGACAGACAAAAAATATCACTTGTTATTGCGTATCAACTTTCGTATTTACCGAATCTCGATTCAATTTCTTATTCACTTCCAGGGATTCTCCGTGATATATACATAGTTGTACAGAAGAAACGAAGAGCAAACATTTTTTTTTTTCTATTTTTGCGGACTTGTTCAACGTAAATGATTATCAAACGCTCGCACCTCCTTTGAAGGACCGGAAGTTACCAAATGTCACCCCTTACGATTTTTTTGAGTTCCCTTGTATATTACCAGAAACCTATGTTGACTTATTCTAGCTTTTAGGTTGCTAGCCTCCAAATTCTTTCCAGTAACATGTGACGTATGTAATAATTTATGATGGAACCTTCACGTGCTTCTTTTATGAATTGAAAAGACGACAGAGCAGTGCTTTGAATAGACAATCCCTGCCAAGGATCAAAATACCTTGATTATATATCCGTTCATTTGTTTTGCGAAGAAATATTTTTCTCTTACTTCCAGTGTAAAAATTGTCTCAACATTTGCAATACTAATGTCAACTTATCTTTCGATCTCACCGAGACGCAAAACTCGACAAATTTCGGACGAATAAAACAAAAAATTTTATTACCGCACTTCAAAAACAGAAACTTGTTTCACTGAATAAAAAATTTCCGTCGCGTCCGGTTTAATCGGTAGATAAATTTTATTTGTGTATCTTATGATAATATTCTCTTGTTACTAATTTATTATTGACTCGATTGTTGTAGAGAGAAAAAAAAAAAAAAACAGATTCATTCCACCTGAAGAATTGTCATTTTTCGATCGTCAAGATACAACCGTCTCGAGTTGCTGATTAATTATCAATGGATTAAAATGACTGTCGGAAGGGATATTGAAAAATAATTACTTTAAAAATCAATGAGAAAGAAAGAAAAAGGCTCGCGTATACAGCGAGAATTACATTTTTACTCCACCCACGCAACTCAAGTGGGATCAGTAGTCGAGCACGTTGACCCCCTCGTTAGTCAGCCAACTTTGGTGACACCATCCATATCCCTCCTCGTCGAATGTTTAGCAATAATTTATTTCACGTGACTCGAACGCCGCACGTGGTCCTCTGCTACATAACCGAATCATGTGATATTGCACGCCTGCAGCGCGGGACTAGACAGTATTGCGATATGTATATCACGAATCTCTAAGCTTTCCAGGCCGCCGTCTGTGTCCATGTCACGTGATAAAGAAACTGATTCATTAAATAAATCTGCGTCATTTATTGCGTTAATCACGATCAGGATGAGATTTATGTTTATCCACAAGTATGATGAAATTCTAATTAACAGTCAACCGACCGTATGTATGTTATACATGGGGTATTTCGTCCCAAACCAACCTACGTCCGAACCTCACCACTGACAATTTTTTTAATTTTTAAGTATGGCGTAGAGCGAAGAAAAATCATCTTTTGACGAGTTTACGATTTTTTTCACCACGGGTTTGGTTTTTACTGCTCCCAAAAACACGAAAATCCAATTTTCGAATGAATAGACCCAATCTATTGAATTCAGAACTTTTTCTTATGAATTCATTGTTAAAAAACAAAAATTTTCATACCAAAATCGAAGCGGGCAAGCTTTGATTTAAAAGTTACAGGCGAAAGAAGTAATTGAACGGCGAAAAAATCGAATTAAATTTACACTTACAAAAATACAAATTTATGTTTAATCATATTTGTCTCACTCTTCAATTACTTGTTTCACCTGTAGCTTCTAAACCAAAAGCGCAAAAGGGAGAAAAATTTTAAGCCCATCGATCGGGTTTTCCTGTTTTTGAGAGCATTAAAAATCAACAATGATCATTCTTTTAATTACGATAATGTAAACATCCTCTGTGAAGAACCTAATTACTACAAACGCCTATTATTAGAAATGTGCAACATTGTAGGACATTCAAAATTCTGTTAACCTTAGACAAGATGTCGAACACCTGAGTAATGTCTACAAACCCCTTATTACTGACCACATGTGACACTTTGTCTAGCTCTAACAATAAGTGGTACATAATTTGAGTTTCCCACTCTGCTATTGTTCCTACTTCATGCTATCCCTGTTTGCCTTCGCTCAGGGATACTGGTGATTTTCCCAGGAGTCGTTGTTTGCTAGTTGCGTTCAACGGTCGACTGAATTGTTTTTGATACGGAGAACTGGGAGACGAGGATGCCAATACTATAGTGGTCGGCGTCTTTTTAACTTTTTTAACTTTTTTAACTTTATGACTTGTGCTTCACGGAATATCTCACTGTTAATTTATTTATTAAGTGTTAAAATCTTACATATCTACATTGTTTATCGATTGGAGCAGCTGTCAATGGTCTTCGGTCACCTAATCCAAAGAACTATCTCCCTCCTGTTTGAATTTTATGATACCTGACTAGAGTTTATTCTCTTTTTATACAAGGTAAACTTTCCCTTGATTGTTTATATACATTGTTAGTTGCAATAGATATAATCCTTCATAATCCTTCATTAAAAATCAAACCTGTGATCTAAAGATCTAAAACTCGGCGAATCATGTTTTTTTAAACACTCCACGCCATACTTAACCAAAAAAAATAATGCTGATAGTGAGGGTCAGACGTAGGTCTGTTTGAGGTGGAATGTCTCATATATAATCTATACAAAATGGAACAGTAAAAATTGTGTGTTTGTAATGCTATCAATGTTAACCGAAAATACAATGTCGTTTCAACTGCAAATGTTATCATTCTGACTGATTTGAATGTTCTTGAACCTAATCGTGAGCTGTGTGGGCAATAACAACTTACTCATTTTAAATAAATGAACTGCAGATTAGAATGATGTTCTAGTGAGTCAGTGCAGTAGGAAAATCTAAACCCCAGAGCCACATGCGGTGCTGCGCAATATATAATGTGCCACAGAATACTTACTCGCTTTTCTGAGTCTATGTAGTCAAGAATCGAACGATTTTTACGAATTTTCGATTCGTATCAGTGAGATTGAAAGGGTACGCAAGAAATGGTCAAAATTATCTCGCTGTAATAACGTCAAGGATTAGTATGCGCAGGAAGAACGCGGCTAATGATAAAAATAAACTCACAGCAATGTCCGTCTGCTGTATATAATAAGCACGATATTCATCTTCCTCCATCCCCCAATCACACACGCTGCATTCACTTATACATATCTGCAGCTGCGGAATTCTCCGCCTCTTGACACAGCATACGAGGACACGAATCGACGAAGGTTAGGCGTTGCCGAAATTCCCTTCAGAGCCATTGCCATTGTCATTTGCGGAACTGATTGATAATCGCACCATTTCCATTCGTGCAAAGTCGATTTATCACCTGCTTGATCAGATCCGACTTTCAAACTATGCGGTGACAGTTCGGATCTGGCCACTTTATGGATCAATCGCCCTGCGAATCGACATTGTTAACGTGTAACTCCACCGGCGTGACATATCGATAAAATAACGTAAGTAATCGATAGTACGTATAAACTTATAAGTCTTATAACCGTTAGAGAAATACGAATTTGTGTTATAAGCTCGTAACAAATGATTGATTGATTTAACGACCTCTCTAGACCCCCGGGTGACTAACAATGTTAACGATATTCGTACGTGACTAGTTTTCATACCGCTTCATTTACACCGAGAGGTCGGTGAAGCACGATTCGTGAGTTTTGCCATAAGGCTTGCAGTTCAATTAATGTTGATAATGGAGATAAGTAATAGAACCAAGGAACAACCGACCGTGTGCGGAATTTATGATGAATGGAGGGACTTTTGCAGTTCCAGGGTTCGTTTGATTATTACAACGCGTTACGTCTGTCCTACGCATCGAAACTGGATATAATCACGAATCTGTCACGAATCACGAATAATTTTCAGAAGAACACGATATTTGTTTAGCTCGTTCTTGATCAGCTTTTCTTAGTGTTTACCGTCGCCGTCAGTTTTACCATTACAATTCATTTTATCGCCAATTCGCATCAACGTACACGTGAACTCAAAGCAGTCTCGGTATCAAAACTGGATCAGACAACGCGCCGCCAACTCATGTAAGTCGACGGATCCTTAAGTGGCTTAATGAAACGACCCATTAACTAGAGCGAATACCCGTTAGCTGACCATTACTCGGATTATCAGTTTATGGTCGAAAGCGATTTGATGATACCCTATAGATCGCGGGATGAACGTGCAGTCTATGCGGTTATTTTACCCTTGGCATTCATCTTTATGAATTCAAATAGGAGGCTGCCGGGTCTGGTCAACACTGAGAATCACATATTGAGCGCGTATCGATCATTGAACCTGGAGCTGTACCAAGCAGAATCATGATGATGTGAAATTCAATCTAACTTCACAGATAATTGAAATAAGTTGGGTCCTTTACAGAAACTTATTCTTACACATTTTTATAAATTGAATCGCGTCATCGTCAGTCCCCGATCCTCCGGAGTGCAAATTTATAATACATGTTAGCAGCGGCAATCGGATTTGTACATCTACATTCCGTGCTAATGTGAAGGAATAACGCTTCTAGCTAATAGGTAGGTATACCTTTTAAGACAATAGCGATCGGCGAGGGTAAATCCATCGTGAATTCTAAAGCTAGTACACGCGGGTGTTTGGATATGTCGTGAATCAATATAAGGATAACGATGAGGTTGGTTCCTAGGCTGCATACCTATACGTATTTGCTTTTCTCGACCTTTTGAACCTTGGATTACGGTTATTCCCATCGTAAGTCGTGAAATAATATTTGTCTCGACATTATTCGAGAGAGGCATATAAGCGCGTTTAAACCTTATCTGTATACCTCAATTTTATGCATACAGTCACTCCAGGCGTTCGCATATTCATATCACTTACTGGTATATAATCACGTGTTGTTTTGACCAGATTTATAAATTTAACCGACGAGGGATAGTGAAATTCTAATAACTAAATATATTCCTGTATTAAAATTCTAATTGCTGAATAAATATACACCGATGTAAGATTTAAGACTTCACACCGTGAGCAATTCGCAAGTGGTCATCGTCTATACGAAACGGCAAAAATGTGCCTGTATACTCATGGTGACGGGGATTCTCTTCTCTTTTTTTTTTTTTTCTCGCCAGCCTCGAAGTCTTCATTCTGAACTTTGCGCGGTGTCATTGCCTGAAGAAGACGATTATGAATACGTTTAGTTTCAGGTACTATGGTTAGTTAGTTAGTTAGTTATTCAACAGGCAGACTAGCACGGCCATCTGCGATGCGCAAATACGGCTCTACCCATCTTGAGTTCCGATCAAGACCTCAACGAGGCACAGCGTATAATAAACGGCATTTTCTCTGCGATTAATCTCGGTCAAAATAATTCGTAAGAAAAAAATGAACAAATTTCACGGCATCCAGAACTTGTTGTGATGACCTTTCATTACCGCGGGATTTCCCAGATAATTATTCATTCAACAGAGGTGCGTCAGAACATTACATGAATATGAATATCTTAACAACGAACAGCTATTTGACATTTATAACGCGTTATACACCGAGCGGAAATAGGAAGTCAATTCGTTTTTACGTTATTGAGGAAGACCGATACCAGCAAATTGATGAAACGATAGATAACTTGTCGTACATTGGTTCAATCGATAATTCTACGATTTTAAATAGCTTTACCCTCCTGCGGTGAGCTTTTTTTTCACAGATTGGTACAGAAAAGCTCTTGGAGTTACAGCCTTGACAAGCTTTGATCATCGGTTGCACGTATACTTTAAACATAGGCCGAATAGTGTCTGTGAAGATGATCATACTGAAGTTAGTAACGTTATCGTAACGATTCATGCTGAGGAGAAACCGTTGTTTCGCGATTTTGGAACATATCACACTCGTATTTCCAAATCTTGGTTCCTTCCGAATCATTGTAAAATTTAGAAAATAGTGATTTTTTTCCCCAATGTTTCGTTACGATAACGTTACTAAACTTCTACCTCGTTGAAAGTGTTGATGCATTATTGCTGCGACGCCACGTAACTACGAGCCAACAAAACGAACAGTGTGAAAAATGTTTTGAAACGTCGTCACATTGGCAAGTCGGCAAAAGGGTCGCAATCTCGAGATAACCATCGCCGGGTTATTTATTGCTTCCACGATGAAGGAGATGCTGTCAACTGTCCGTTGACATACGGCTAATCGAAATTCGGCATCTAATTATCATCATATACGTTGTAGAAGTAATTGTATACCTATCTATCTTGAACCATGTGGCTGGCCATTCGGTTTACTCGCCGCGCCGTTTATCGCTCCAGGAGATTTATGCCGTACGAATTGAAACGTGTTGCGACAAACGCTGAGCTGTGTTTCACTTTCCAAAACTGTATCATCAACTCTCACGCATGGCACAGATCTCTTGCGGTAATCAATTTATTATACACATACTGTATACGCACTTAACGTTCAATTGATTTCTCTTCGTCGGCTCGCAACCTTTTTTGGTAAATTGTATTGAAAAGGTAGAAAACATGACATGATTTTCATTGAAAGGTGTATCGGCGGATACGTAAAGTTGATCCAAGATATGGCATATTTCACCATTTGATGTTTGAAATTGTTCGATTATCGCGTTATTCTAGTTATTTTAATGGCGGTAGGTGCATACCAGAATCAGGGCAATATCGAAGCTACTACGTTGTACGTTGTAGTGACGCCTCAGCATGCTTGCAATAAAATTCGATTCACGTTTTCCTGCCCGAAATATTAGCTGTTGAATCACGAGGTGTGGCGAATAGATTTACTCGAGGATTCCGTGCCAGGGTTGAGTCTCGTCGCGCTGATTACACCCAACCCATAATAATTACTTCTGCCTATCAAAAACATCGCGTATAATATGGATTATACGCGAAACATGCACCTGTCAAATAATTTTCAATCAACGTCACGTTCGGTTCTGCACGGTATATAAAGCCGAAGTGAGTAACGATTTGTAACAACTTCGGTCTCGAATCACGTTACCGCGTGAGACGGTCATGAGAATTTATGGAAAGAAGCTGGATGAGATGCATTGAAGGTACCTCGCGGTGTAAATAAAAGTAAGTCCACCGCTTGAGAAATTTAATGGGCTGCACGTGGGCGAGAAACGTCAATAAGGAAAGATAACTTTACACGCCTTCGCGAGACGATGAGTGCTTGCATAATAATAACTCGGTCGACTTTGAAGCGAGAAGTTTGCTGCTCATCTTTAACGCGTGTTCGGTTATACGCGGCGAATTGCGAATTATCGACACTCCCATATCTCCGATTACACACCTTAATCTGATACGGGAAATTAGCCGTTGTATATGCAGTGTCGTTAAGAATACGCGGCCTCAGTCGGCGAAGTCGTATCTCTTCGCTATCGCCGTATCTATCTATATCATCTTTATGGAGATCCGTATCTTCTGACACTGACAACCTCAATACCTCAAGCTCGCTAACACGTTGTACCAGGTTCTGGATCTTGCTCGTATCGTACGTGTTTGTGCAAATCCGCCTACATGTGTGAGAGCAAAAACCTCAGGACGTTAAGTGACGCAATTTCATTCCGATCTTTTGTTCTCTCCAAATCGGAGGAGAACCATTTATTTGTTTGCTAATCCATCTTTTACAATGATATGATAAACTGTGAAACTTGTTCGATAGCTCGACTCTGACATCGTCGTTTGTCTACTGGTTTGTGATAATTTCAAGTAAAAAACGTACGTAAGGACGGTTCTGTCATATTTTTAATTCGTTCGATTTTGATGCGCGGTAAAAAATTGTACAAGAATGGATATTTGTAATTGCGTCATGTGTGACAGGAATGCAAGGTGAGCTTTATCCCTCAATTGACAGCGCGCCTGTCTGGACACAAAGAATTCCACTCAACAATGGTCGTGTTTTACGTGAAATTTGAAAGGGATCGAGCAATTTCGTGGGTTCGGAAGTACGGGCGATATTTCGCCACGAAACTATCGAGCAGATGTTTTGCATTGTGTTTATTGTTCTATTTTATAGTAGTTTTTTTCCACGCTGTTTTTCTCTTATAAATCTGGTGCAAAAGTTTCCCCCCATATATTAATTGAGCCCGAAAGAGTGAATAAGATCTGTAATAAAAACTGCTTGCGACTCTGGAAGCCACCGCGACCTTGTAGGTAGTTATGCAACTACATACCTATGCGTACAGGTAAATTTTGTTTCGACGACGTATCGGATCGACACTAAATTGCGGCCTTGAACTGTACAATTAAAGAAGTCCATGGGCAATTCATAGACAAAAATTTCTGTACGTCTTATGCCAATCCGATAAGAATTCACCGTTCAATAGAATGTTTAACAACACACTTTTTTCACGCCAAAACTATTTGCCTACATTGAAGATATACCGATTTCTTTTCCATCGCTTTGTACTCATGAGTTTTTTTTCGTCATTTTTGTTTCAGGTAAGGAATCATCAGTTAATAAATTTTCAAGAGCGCGAGGGTAGATTTGAATGCCTAAAATGGGAGCACGGTCTGTAAAAGCAATCGCACGTAAGTTCATGGTAAATTATTAGACCTTCTGAAATTGATGGTAATTGGCATTGGGGTTATATCCGTCTGTGACGTGTCATTGTTAAGTCAAGAGTATACCACCTATCAACATGTTTAGTCACAATTATTCACCCTTTTATTTTCCAAAATTATAAATTACATCGCAAATAGTGAATTATTTGACGACGAAAAACCAATTGCTAGACAGTTAGACAATACAGATTAATTTTTTTGGTAATTTTAGAACTAAGGATGAAACAGATAAAACCACAAAAGGTCAATAATTTGGGACATGGTCAATAAATGGTACACTTACTTGAAGTTAAAATTTTTACGACAGTATAAAATGCGACTGGCATAATGTCATTAAACGATAATGAAGCGGATTGAAGGAGACACTGCACACACAATTTCATGCAGCAATATCCAAGTTGCAAGTCGAATTTCTTTCAATCATGTTCACTAATTCGTGCGTACACTATAGATTTCATTTAATTCCGAATGAGAATCTCAAAAAGCGCAGGTGCCATTTACGCCAATAAATGACATAGTAATTGGAAAGTGGTAGAAAAATAAATTTCATTTTCGTTCAGCCGAGTTATGCCTATTTCCCAAAGGTAGGTATAGTCTAGATCCAATTTTACCGTCCTCAAAGTCTGGTAGAGATGGCGCCACGTTACTTGTCCATCGTATGAATTTACTAAATTTTATCAGTAGTTGAATAACTCGCCTTTCTTTTTGTCCATCGCCAAATTTATATTCCAAAAAAAACGTGCATTCAATGCGTCAAGTTGAATTTAGCAGTATAATTGATGACAACACAAAATGTTTTTTCTGCTTTAGTTTTTACGTATGAAAGATTTGGCATTTGAAAATAAAAAATGATGCTTCAAAGATTTCGAATTTCGCAAACCGCAGCTTATCAATCTTAAGGAAAATTTAGTGGGAAAAAAAACTTGGCTTCAACGCCTTCGGTGAAAAGCTGAGAGTGAAAAGCTCACGGATGAGCGGTGATCACTGCAGCCGTATTTAGTAGACGAAGCGAGAGCAGCTTCGGTGTCTCTAAATAGTGATCAAAGCTAGCCTGCAGCAGCAATGGCTGACAATAAATTGAAATATAAAAATACCCTAAGGCGATTGAGATTCGCGGAATAACGTTTCGAGAATTATTTTTATTATTATTACTATTGTTATTATATATTTGTTGTTCCGTATTCAAAGTGATTGTGAGTATATTTGTAATCAAATTACGTGTGATTTCAGGTGATAACGTTTTGTTTTATACAATTTTATCGGCTGATTGATACATACTTTGTATATTGCATATTAGGGCGGTTCAGAAGAGGGTCTTTTATTAGATTTCGCTCTTCTTCGAAATTCTTGAACTTTTTCTCTAGTAAATAGCTGACGCAAAAGGGCTGGGCTGGGCTGAAAATTTTTTATACCGCTACCTCATCGACGTTGAAATTTCGAAAAAAGGCTACTTTCGGGAATTTCCAAACTGAGATATCCTCATATCCTTCGGTGGCTATGTTTCGTATGACGAAACAAAAGTTTTATACATCGACACTTAATATCCGCGATGTTTGAAAAAATTGCAAATATGTGAGCGGGCATGGCAGACGAAGTGCTACGGACTTAGTTGTTTTTTATACAAAATTAACCGTAACGCAACGCGGCTGACGGAGTAAACGTTGCGTGTAACGCAGTGACGTATCTTCACCTTTTCAAGTCACGTGCCTGAGATGAAACGGCGAGACGACGCAGACTTGGCCGTAAACCAAATTCCGAACAACGAATCTGTGTATAAGTCGAGTCTCCAAGGCGCCTGGCGCTATTTGACGATATTTTTTCTCACTGTCGATTATTCACGTCCTTATTTAACCCAGGTTCATCTACTACACTGATATTTTCCAGCGCATAAATAAACAACCGGCCGTATCTAGTTTATTCTCCAACGTCCAGTTGCATAACGTGATTTTTAGTCGACAAAGTGAACCGGTCGGTTAATAGCTACGTTTTAGAATACGTTGAAAGATTGAAAGATAATTTCGCATTTTGCCGGAACGCGATGCGCTCGAACGCTTTTCGTCGTTCTATAATGATTTTCAGGTCTAAACCAGCTGGTGCACAGACGTGGAGTTTATTGTTAGAGAGAACTTCCCTGTCAAAGTATCGCAGATATACACGCGTGCGTGAATTTTTAATTACGTTAACGTCGCATGCAAGTAAATACCGCTGCAACATGCTTCGAACCGCTTCGCTCACCTTGCCCGTGTAATAACGATAAACTGTCCGTGCCCAAAAATAGCTCTTTGGGTTAGGAAGCAGATGTATCTTTTATGTAGACAAATTTTTCAATGTCATGACTGAGGAGACACGCTCAATTATCCACGAGTAGTTAAACCACCGCTCGCATTCAACTAATTGCAATCATAGAACAATTTGAAAACGGAAAATTAATAAATCGTCTGCAACTTTTTCTCCGTCCCCTGGTTCCCCTATTCCACTCTCTCTTTTCCTCCGACGCGACGGTCAGTTAGCAATCGTTAAAATTAGGGCGAAAAGACCGCACCCAGAACTCGCCGGTCGGCAGCAGTTAGCACCCTGTCAGCTTGCTAGACGATTGTAATTTTAGCTCGAAGAAACATGCGTCTCGGTTTTTTTTTTCTTGTTCCTTTTGGCTGCGCGAATTTGGCTCTCAGGTTCATACAAACGTACGCGCGAATTTATTGCGGTTCGATTTGAGCTGTTACACCTGTACTTTACTTTCCACAACCTTTCTCTCCGCCTGGTCTAGAACGTCGGACGGTCTATTCATCTTTTAACGTCCAAACGTGAACCCTATTTTCGTTTTTTGTTATACGAATCATATGCATCGTTTGAGAATAAACCGTACACGTAATTTGTCTCATGCTAAATGTGTAGGGTATAAACGCCTAACCGCAAATTTATTACACCAATGTATACATGTATATATATATATATATACGTTTGTCAGAGTTTTTGGTCTTGGATATATAAATGCGTACCAAACCTCGATGAACGAAATTGAAGATCGAAGAACGCCAGTACGTAATTTTTCAACAGAAGAATTTCAACGTTAATATCAAGATCAGCGATGAAAGTATAACGTGACTGAAAGGCATTTAAATACAGAATAAATTGGTGCTCGTGATGTGAATAGAATGTGCACGTGTACATATATATTTCAACGACAGCTCGTTCAACCGAAGTAAAAACTTTCGTATTTTTATTACCGAATCGCGAAAGAAATTCCGTATACACTTAAAATCACTTACATAGAGGTTTATGTACTTATTACATATATGTAATATGCATACCACCGATTTCCAAAACTTATTATATCCGTCAGCCTCGACCGACTGGCTACTTGACATTGGCGAACGCTTGTCATGGTCAAATTATCCGCTGTTTAAATTCTATAGACGGTAACCGTGACTCTATATGCACAGGCTCAAGCTGTATATATAATATTATAAGCTTTGATTATGGACTCGCAATAATTATTTTAGCCACACGTGCGGAATCGAAGCTAAGGAAATGATTTCATATGAAATGCTTGCACCGTCAATCCGAAGATTCACGCATGTCGGTCGTGATTTTATTCGGTTTTGGGAGTGTTTTTTTCTAACCTTACGTTATATCGAATCATGAAAGTTTTCATCGAAACGTTCAAATTCGTAAAATTCAATACGAAAGCGTACCTTGAAGAAAAAGCATTATTGCACAAGATAAAACTTTATTCGCATCAATAATCAACTTTCTTTTTATTCAATATGACAATGCGATACGAAACATTGTGGTGATTAATCTACGAATGCAATTCGAATCTTCATTGTGTATCTCAGTTCATTCCTATCGTCTGTTAGCCGCATTCCTCTGCTTATCGCGAAGAAATCTTGGTAAACATATAAGTTTTGAAAATGAAATCGAGCATTGACTCACGTCACATGACAATCGACTCGGAGTCGTACTGATAGATTACATTTCTTTTCATAAAACGTACGCAGCATTTTATAACAATTTATTGTCCCGGTTGGAAAATCGCTGTGGAAATTTATCACAGCTTCTTTACAAATTGAACCTGGAATGTCATACGGAAAAAAATGTAAGTGCGTAGTTTTTGCATCTTTTGTGGTGGATATATGGATAACACTTTGTCGGAGTCAAATCTACATCAATCGTGGTGGATCTATCTAACCATAATGCAACTCTTTAGTTGTGTAACTCTTGTTATCGGATTTCTAAATCTTGGCATAATTGCTCTATATTTAAGTTGAAAAAAGTGCCGTCCATATATTCACGATAGGAGACGTAATATCCATAATATTTTGCTTTCTGTGCACTGTGGACAATACACGACTGCTTGAGATTAAGTGGCTTAAGCTATCCGGTGCTTCTGTACTTAATCCATCCCAAGTCACCTTCATGATAATACTTACCTATACATGCTATCGATTTTCCAGTCAGTTGCTTTTCGCACGGTATGCGAATTTAACAAAATTCCATGACCTTTCGCCAAAAGCAATATACCTGGTAGTCTGGAGATTCATTTTTTCTTTTCTAATTTTTTCGACAAAATATTGTCCAAGACAATTGTGTGTTCAGTTCTCACTGGTCGAAAAGCAAAATAGTATAGTAATTTTTTTGTACATTGAACTGATTTAATTTTTTGCTGAGAATTTGAAAGTGTTACAGGTTTCATCTCGGAAATATTTATTAGGCATCCTTCTTGTATCAGATACTTATATGAAACCAATTTGTTGCCAATTTGTTGCCAATAATTGTCTCCTTATCGGAATTATTCACCACAAGCATTATATATTCACGCTTCTGCGGTCGTACCTGCAAGGATTAATCGATTTTTTTCTTCTTTCAAAGACCGAGTCCCGCAACCGCCTTCGCTTTTTCCTATCCAAAAAGCAAGGTGAACAGTTATTCTTTTACATCGATCGCAAGAACGTCATTGGCGATCGGACCCCGCGCAAATGAAAGTGATTCCAGACTGCGTAGAATGACGCGTATAATCTATACGTCATCACGGTGCACACCTTTGAAAACTACACGATAATCTCACCTGCACGCACAATTATGTCTAGACGCGAGACTCACGGTGAAAGACTTTCTCGCCCGTTCGCCACCTGCATAATACCTACGAGTAGCGCAGAATGTACATCCGTCTACATCGTCGACATACATCGCGTTGTCGCCATGTTCTCTTTTCTTTGTGTTTTTCATCCGCTTATATTAGCGGACTCGGAGTAAAAGTCGTAGTCCGTGTCCCTGATTGTGGGTCAAGTTTCGTGATCGGGTTTTGGTCAATCGGAGACGATACATCTACTCACGTGTTTCTATTATACTTCGCAAAAATCTACGTCACGTGTCATCAGTTAAAAGTGCGAACGTTAAACGGATGGTAAAAAATAGACTCCATCACCGTAAATTCTTATCGTTTTACTGTATATATGTACCTATACGCAAATTTTTTACATGCGGGGAATGCCTCGGTAATTTTTTCTAAGATAACAACATTTTATTGGATGCTATATATAAGTCTAAAATGCGATAGCACTTGTCTTATACTTGTAAAGATTTGCCATTGTACACGGGTGTGAAAATATTTTGCGAAAATAAAAGGTGTCAGGTATTATACATGCATATAAGTTAATCACGAGGTGTACAGTGAATTGTTTGCCGTTAAATGTTTATAGCTTTTATAGCTTACTGCTGGTTACTTAGTTGGTCCAACTTGTATTGTAAAGCTTCATTCTCACTCGTCACGTGTATTGTCGAGCAGAGAGATAAGTTTTTGTTGACAGTGAATATTATCGCACGACTGTCGCGTTAGTTTTGTGGGATGAAATAATACCGCCGTTTATACATACGTGCCAATTGAGATTTATTGATTTACAGAAGGTCTTCGATACGAGCTTCCAGTGGACAAATCGCGAGACTAGCTTTCAATGTAGTAATAATCGTGTCACGCTCTCACTGATTATATTTAATAATAAAAATCACGGCTTCGTTATCCCAGACTCGGACAGACTGCATTTGTTTCTTGCAGCTTCGCGAGTCACTGTGATGGAAGGAAATACTGAAATCTTTCCAATATTCCGGACCATCGAACTTTTCACTTCGTAGTGACTGTATCTTGAGATGAGAATCTACCGAAAGTGAAGTGCCTGCTACATCGCGATATCGCGATATGCTATCACTCGCGAATAGGCGCTTGAGCTGTCAGCTTACTTAATCCGCCATCCGTAAAGTCGCCTGTCAAGTCGAACACACTCTCTTCAAACACGATATACGTCCCGTACAATAACCTGGTTGATCGCCAATTTTGACAGCGGTCAATTTCAATACGAGCTCAGGAATGATAATCAGGGATCATGTGCGAAATTCGGTCGCGTCGTGCCGCGGGGTTATCGGTAGTACTAAAAACATGGCCACTTTGTCTCTTGGATGGGGTTATGAACGTAGAAAGATTAGAAAATAATCTCTAAATATGAATCAGTTATGCGTATACCACTGGAAACAATCAGTGTGTATGCATTGAAAATGAATGAAATATCAGTGAAAAGTCACTAAATCGTCAGTGTGCATGCTTATAACTTGGAATCAGTTATTTTTTTTTATTTAAATTTTTAAATTTAAATTTACAGAGCAGAATGCTTAGAAAACAGAAGTTTCAAAAATGTAAAAATCTGTTTAATGGATAATTCTTAAAGGTAGAAAGTTGAAACATACAGAAGTCAACGTATAGAAAGGTAGGCTACAGAAAATCAAAAGTTTATAATTCTAACGATTTTATATTTGGCTTATTATGTTCTTGTTTATTCTGATGTTTCTAATTTTGGTTTCCTTCAAGTTACATTTAGACATTTCAAAATTTTATGAAACAGATATTGTGACCCTTTTATTTACTGATATTTTTACATTTTTTACCTCCATTCATTCTATACCAATAAAAATCGTTGAAACAAAATGTGCATCGAGGGCATCGTAATCAGATCGTTTCTGCAGCCAAACGAATTGTGGGTCTTTCGTGCCAGTAGGCTTATCGTCCTTCGCGGCAAATTAGCACTCCCGATCGTGTTTCCTATTGTTATTCCGTAAAACGAGCGCGTTTCCGGGGACCTCATTCCGACCGCAATGCTTATTTTTTTCCTATTCTTGTTTTCAGTTCAATTTGAATTAATAGAATGAATGAAAAAACATAGATATAATAAACTTCATTCCCGTTTTTTTTTTTTTTTTTTTATCATTTATTTATCACGCAAGACCTGTCTGTGCGAGTAATTTAGATACATCGAATTTTTATATAATACATAATTCCATTAAAAAAGTCACGTTTAATACCATCCTACCGACGTCATACAAATGATAATGACCGTACGGAATTATTTAAGCGCGAACAGTATTTAACGATCAGCATTATCTGAAAATTTTATTATAATCGATGGTACACGCGTGAGATATTATAGATCCGGCCGTAAAAACAATAATGACGCAATACTATCGAACATCGGCATTGATACGTATATTGGCGATTTGTTATTAAGGTAATCCTGGACACTTCCCTTTCTTCTCGTTCTCTTGAATTAACCTGCATCGTTCGCATGACTGTTGAATTATTCTAATCGATTCCCGCGGTTATTATCTGCAATGCGATTCTTCTTTCATTGTTGCTGTTTTTGTTTTATTCTTTCGTAATTGAAATAACTGTTATATCCAAACTCTCGTCATGTAGACTTTGGATTTTTCCATCATAGAGATAAAAAATTTAACACTGCGCAGTAAAGACGAAAGTCCTCGCTATTTCTGTTGAAAATAATCGGCTAAGCATAAACGCTGGTAAAAATAGGCAAACACAGCTTTCGGGAGTCGTCAAATCTACGAGCCAATAAGAATTTTGTTTTTCAAGAAAATTTCACGTGTGACAGGAAAAATAATTACGTAGTTGATCGTTATGTCAATCGTGAGGAACTCGATGAAATGTTGTTTTTTTTTTCTTGTTCTAGTTCAGTGACCCCGTATTTGACTCTTCGTAAATATTTTCTAACACTATTTCAAGCTTCGACCATGTTAATCAGGACCAAGTAGTCGGCGGCGATCGAAACGAGATGTTACGATAAGGCTGATAATCTTGATTTTGCACGAATGTAGAAGAAAACTTGCAGTTTTGCGCAAACCTGTGAGAACACTGTTTTCAATAGGTGGGTGGTGAATAAAATTTTTATTTGTTGGAGCGAGTCTCGAGATCGAGAAAATTCGACGATATCGAAACCGAGCGAAAGAAAAAGCACACCGCGAGTTGTTTATAAAACGGACCTTGTGTCCGCGGCGAGTTAATAGCCAAGAATCTTGGACGGCAGCGAACGTTGCACGATATCCGTACAAGCAAGTACGTTGCCAACAGCCATTGGCTATTTTCGAAGTCCTCCGAGAGACTTGACGTCGTCTCTGTCAACATTAAAAGATGCGCAGTCGCAGCGACGGACGAAGAAAGGGCGTCGGTGACGTCGACGGAAAAAAAAAAACTCCACGTTCCTCCAATTTTCACTGCGTCACATTCGTGACATCTTTGTGTCGTTTCATCGCGTGAGCTTGAGACTTTTGCCATTAAGTTTGGTCGTGAAAAACTGCCAACTGCGTTTGCTATTTTTGGGCCGATCAGCGTCGGTGGTCAGCAGATTTGTGATACTGTGTAAACGGTCTGTTTTTTTTTTCTTTATGGTCGAATATTAGCCAGTTTTCATTGGTATAACTTCCGAAACTGCATCCGCTGAACTTTTAGGATCGGCGATAGCAGTGACTCTCATATTTTACGATATCAAGCCCATTCTCTGAATGTGAATCGGTTATATAAGTATACCACTGAAGAAAATCAGTACATATACACTGGAAATCAGTGAGATATCAGTGAAAAGTCTCTGTATCGTCGGTGCGTATGCACTGTTTTTTTCCAGTCGTATCCTTATAACTGGAAATCAGTGAATTTTCACTGATACAAATTTAGAGAGCATGTAAATAATCGATAAAACCAGCGACGATTCGTAAACTTGAAGAACCAGGACGTTGAAAACGGTAGAATTCTAGAGCTTACGATTAGTGGGGATGCATAATGATTCTAATTACTTAATTGGATTCTCGTGATTTTCAGTAATTTCAGATGATTTAAACGATTTGAAAATTCAGGGATTGCAATATGAGATGGTGATCGGTAATTTCACAGATTTAGCTTCTCTATTTCTTTACGCGTTTTACTTTAAATCGTTGGTCAACTATAACGATTCTATTTTCGTCGTGATTTACAAAATATTATCCAGTTCTTGGCATTTTTTTCCAATCTTATAATCTATAATCATTGCTGAGTTATTTTATTTCTATCTCTATTTTGTGCGTGTAGTCATTATTCGTAAAATTGCGTGGGAACGGAGAGATGAATTTCTGTATACCGGGGATTTTTAGAAATGGAAAATTCCAGTAATTAAACTTTGTTACAAGCCCGTGCTCTGTTCATACGTAGTTAGAAATAAAAATGGAAAAAAAATTGTGTGTAGCTAGGTATAAAATATATTCTAAAATGCACTGTTTTGTTTTGTTATTTATGAGACTTTATCTGCCACCGTAAATCTGAAAATTTTGGCTCAAAGCCATTTTCACAATGTGCAATGAACAAATAACGACTTTTTAGACCCAGTAGGCGTACAATTCAGAACTGCACTAAATATATAATACAGTAAGAACAGAAGAAAATTATTTATCCAGCATTACACCTACTTCTCAACATGTTGTAGAAATCTTGCAGCGGGTGAAAAAATTGCTATAATTTTAGCGCGATATAATCGTTTGCTTTTGTAAATGCCAAATCACGCATCTCGAGGAATCGTGTTTTCAAAAACTAAATCTGCGCTGCAGACTGATAAAATATGACCAATGTTATTGAATGAGATAAAATGGAATTCAGGAGGAATTTTTCTTTTCGAATAACGTATCCTCGATAAATAACCGACGGTACGGATGGCGAAGATTGATTTTGGAATTATGGAACAACGACTGCTCTGCATACTCATTAGCTATAAGCTTCTCACGCAAGCTTGCCAAAAAATACACGCTTCCTAAAAACTACTTAAAACTATACGCGTTACACGGCCGCGTGTCTCGCATAAACCGGCACACAGTCTTCTTTTCGGCCGCAACGATGATAGGTTTTTGGCGCCGCAGGTAGAACAAGAGCTCTTTATGAAAATATCTAGAAATAGATCTGTTGGAATTTTTATTATTTCCCGAAGGCATCAGTCGGCGCTTGAAATCTTGCTCGACAAAACAAATACGCTGCGGTATAAAGATTCAACGTTTTGGTAATTAGATAAGACTTCGTGCCTCAGGCGTTAATTAAATTTAATTAAAAATCGAAGCTGTACTAATACGACGAGAATTAAGGTCATTGAGGCTGAGAACTGTGGAGGATTTGAGGATAAGCATTCTTGTGCTGATGCAAAAACATTGATTCACAATGGAAACGTTATCACGACAATCGCTGTAAAGGTTGAATATAAAGTTTGTTTTTAGTCCGTTCAAACGCAACTGAATATTTGGATTATTTATTATTTAACAGAAAATGATTATGTACTTCGAAAGCGGAAGTTCACACGGCAAATAAACTCATCTCACAAATCTTACATCGCCATTCGGTGTAAGAATATACCAGGATACCTCATTTTCACGTATGCAAGTTTGATCCTGACCAGGTGATAGCGTAGTTCTTATCAGATTCGTCTCTGTCAGGGTGACCAAAACTCCTCCATTCGCTCATCGGGAATTTGCATTACCACGATTCATTTTCGGCTGATAATAAATCGCCATTGGGCTCTAAGACAAATATCATACGAATTCACTCGACAAATGATGATGCAAATATGGCCTCATATTACGTATTAACTGCATATTTAACTCTGAAAAGCTCAACGTCTGAGATGATAAAATAACAGACGAACAGTGAAACGAGGAAAGGAAACGATATTTTTCAAAAAACTGACACAGTTTTCGCAAAAATTCTACCATTTGAGATGTTTTTACAACAATTCGCTGACGTTAGATAATCATAGCGTGCAAAGTTCCTCGTCGCGTGAAAATTACGACGTATCAAGATATAATGTAGGTCGCATTACTCTATGAAAGTGTAACGAACACTAATTCAAGATCTCGATTTTAGAGAGACGCCCGTTTCTGGCAGTGAGCTTAATCTCTACCCCAAATCTGTATCGGAACTCGTTTTGTTTCGGTTCCAATGATATTCGCGAGAATCATTTGGTGTTATCTGTCTCATTAAAAAACGTTTAATCTCGGCAATACCGCGATTTATCTCTTACAGCGGCGAAATACTTTACAGATTTCATCTGCAATAACGGAATATTAGTCGTGTGTTCAAGGTTCGAATTGATAAGCTCGATTCGAACACGGCATCGGGCATTACATTACCGGGTGAAAAAAAAAAGATTCGCTGATCTGTGGAAACGATAATATTGATCATCGATTATATGGGTGAGTAAAACGTCCACCATGAGACAAAAACCTCCCAAGTATCGAATAATCGTTTTGCTGCTTCGATTGAAAAATTTTGCATACTTACCAGAGCTTGCAGACCATGAAGAGTATTCTCTCTTCCGCTTGTGACATAATGACATGAACACGAAAAAAATGTTGGCATCGGAAAGATAAATAAATGTGTAAAGTTGTAGCGCATTTGGCACGAGAATCGCGCGTCTTAGTGTTAAGCGTTGCACAGTCTCGTGGAAATCAGCAAAGGTCGCGAACTTGCGGGGTCCCAATAATGATGCTGGGAATGATGCCAACGTCGTCGTCTATCGAGCAAATAGACGTCTTCGCCCACGCGACACTGGATCCAGATAACTTCATAAATTCGTTGAACTCCATGTTCGGTACTGTCCTTGAACCCGAGACGATTTATGGTTGAAAACCGAAATATGCACCAAATAATTTGCTTTTTTAGTTGGTCAAATCCCGGCAGGATCCTAATATTTTTATCGCTTCAATAGGTTGAAGCTTTTTCTGTAAGGTCACAGATTCTGAAACAGATTCTTTTACATAAACACGTAGATACGTGACTGTAGTATCTCCGATCTAAACGACGCCCAGGGTTTTCGTACAGCGTAAATAAGCTGCGAAATTATCTCACGAAAATCTCGGCGTCTACCTAACACCTTACTTTTTATCACGTATATAGCGGTTGATGGAAAATTGATAACGTTTTTCGTAGACCGAATAGCTTGATAAATATTATACACGAAATTCCAGTGTTGATTTCCAAGACCTTACTGACACGTTTGCGCCTCGAGTATGAGTTTATTTTTTTTTTCCAACTTTTCGCGCAGTCTTACGTACCTGGTCGAAAATATACGTGCATATTTTTTAGAGTATTTCTTATTATCAATCGGGCTTCATTTATAGGTCATCGTATTACGTGCAGATTGTTATTTACTGCTGATCAGCTCGTATCGTTTGGTATGATCGTGTCATTTTTTATGGTCCTACACTAGTGGAAATAATGTCGAGATAAGAAGAGGCAAATAGGTGAGACAAAAAGAGAGTTGGAATTCTGGGGTGAAGCCTGATTAGAACTACAAGATATTAGATATTCGGATATCTCGCTTACCTACGATGATAACCCCAGAGGCGTTTGATTGTGAGAAAAACAATGGAAAGAAAAAATGTGTTTAATCTGGAGTTGGAATTTCAAGGAAAGACTAGACAAGATAACCTGTCTAAACTTAAGTTTTATAGGCCAACCAACAAACATCTGCGGTGCGATATTCCGAGAGTCAGTCGTACGTTCCATTTTAAAACGCTCTCGACGTTGTTAATTATTAAATTTAAAAATCCCACACCAATTTGTGTACAAGTGACAACGGTCGTTTGTCCCGACTTATTATTCGCACGTGAATCTAGCCGTCTAAACATGTTATTCAACCGGTTTTTAATTATGTTTGTCGACACTGCTCAAAAATCTGAAATGTCTCGAGAGAAATACAGGAAAATCAACGTGAGCTCTGTACCGTTAGTCTCATTAATCGATCACGTTGCTGACATGTTACACGTAATCAAAACACTGATACTTAATAACATAATCTCTCATTGGTACTTGGCAGTATTGTGCCAAATATTTTTTTTACTCATGTGTAGTATTGAAAAGAAAAAAAAATAGACAAATCATATGACTCGCAGTCTCAATTGTTTGAACAAATAATCAAGCGGAGGAAAGGATTTGTCCCAATATTTGTCCGTTCTTTAGATCCATGACCCGACATGACCCCTTAGCGCCGAATCTTCCGTCTGACGATGGTCTCTTCTCCGCCTACTTACGCATTTTTTCGTCTTCTGAGTGAGCATGACCTCGGCTAAATGAGAACATCAATTGTCCGTGTTATACGAGTGGTAGGAATCACGTTGCAACACAATGCGTCAAGTGTCGGAATTTATTGTTAGATACGTAATTCACGAGGACAGAGTTTGTTGGTAAAATGAAGAAGAAGAAAAAAATAATTGTCGTCAGTCTGCGCTTCAAGTTCGCGTTTCATCCGTCTAAGATAGGCTCGCATACGCTATACGTCGTCACTGTAATACGCTTTTCATCTGACAGCCTGGAAATCAAAGAACTTTGGCCAGAGCAAGCATGGCGGTTGTACGATTGCGGCGGAAACAGGCTGTTCAAATTTCCAAATAAAACCAGAACGAAATAATATTATTTCGAAAGCTTAACGCGTTCAAAAATATTTGTCTTCAAGTGGTAAATAAGCATCGTACAATTGATAACAGCTGCAGGAGGAACAAAGTGAAACGAGCATGAGAAAAACATGCGGGCGTGAATATATTACATGTAAACTTTGCTCATTCTCGAAGCGACTTAATGTGTTATCAATAAAACGTTTAGATATCAATTGGTCGATGGATTACTCAATAATTTTTTTTCCTTTTTTTCTTACGATTTATAAGATTAAACCTGTGATTTCATGAATTATTGAAAAAACAATCTATGGTTAATTCAAAATCAATTACGTACAAGTCATGAAAGTGGCGGACAATTTATTAACGAAGTTTGATTACGCACTACTTTTTTCAATCAATTATCGACAAGTTGTACTTGTAAAGAAAATATTCGTAATACGGTTAAATTGAATTCGCGGATCAGTCCAGTTGTTCCCCTGTTTCTCCGATGGTTAATAAACGTGACAAGTGTGATCGTCATGGGATTTACCTGCACTACGCGCCTTTTACAATTAGTACAAGGATGATCATTATCCGCGAAGATATAACAATGATCGGTAAATAAACAGATACCTAATCTAGGTGAATGGGACGATAAAATTGAAATTATTTGAAAAGTATACCGATGCGAGACTCCGTAACTCACAGGAACAAATTCTTCGCAGCTACATCCACTTTCGGTTTCCAATTTCCTGTTTCGTCGACATGCATTAACACCTACGTATATGGATATGACTTGGCTGACTGTACTTCAACGTTAATTGTCAAAGCGTTTCCTGCTGCGTCAAGTGCACTCGCGGATAGGATAATGCAAACGAGGGCTGAGAGGCTAACAATACTCATGGCTGTGCGAGTAGACAACGTCGTTGATAGAGAGAAAGCTCAAACTTGCGAAAGTATAATGCGAAGGAAACAGCGTGGCGAAATTCTTTACGCGAAAGATACCTTTGAATTCGTCGTTATTTTATGTATATATATGATTATATTTACGGTTAAATTAAAATTGCGAGTGTTCTATTTTTTGTTTTTCTTTGAAACGTGTATACATTGCAGTCGTAAGTTTGAGATAAAATTACAATTAGCCCTGAGACTATAAATTTTTAACGTCTACCGCAAAAGATTAAACATGACCTACACCTTGATACCCAAGAAATAAGTGACTGAAAGGGGCCAATGACATCTTGATATCTTCAAGCGGCTACATTTACTCCAGAAGTTTGAGCTCGAATAAAATTTATTACAAGATACCGCAATATTCCGAAAATCACAGACATGGTATCACTTTATTAAAAAAAAATTAAACATATAATATAAAGTACACGTGACGAAAATTACGGTAGTTTTTACTCATTCTTCAATATCAAACAAATAAATCATAGGACTTTAATGACACATGTTGAAGGTATTCACGACTGGTGCGTCGCGCGTCGTCATAACGTGTAAATAATAACCCAACACTTACGATCGGAAGTACAAGCAATGAAAGATATCGTCAGATATTTTATTATGGTACACGCACATAATCGAAGAACGTTCCCCGCTTATAATGTGGTATGCACAGCTGGTAATTATTTGAATTCGAAGACGGTTAGACCTCGTTTGGCGAAAAAAATATCTCTCGTTCTTTTGTCCCTCTCATACAAGGCATAGGGTGCTAATTATTACAAACGATTACCTTAATTATATGCATTTCAAATTCTGGAAAATAACAAGTTTGCTGCACCGTTATTCACATGTGTCGATTGTATTTTTCTCACACATTTCTTTGCGAATTACATTTCTACCGCAACTGTAATTTCGTTCAGTCGGAGAATATCAACGAACGAAAATTTTTATCCAACGAAACAACATGTACACATTTTGATTACTTACAATTAGCATACAATGACGCGGTGAGAATCCGAGCCAAAAACGTATACCCATACTTTATTACCCACCTTACACTCTGAGTCAATGTATATAAAAATTCAAATAATTATGACGCCACGACCATGTAATAGACTCAATCTTCATCGGCGAAAGAGTAAACATGTAATTAAAGCTTATACACTTTTTCGCGAATGGCGGTACCGTTAATGAATCAACGATCTGCTGGCTGATTAAAAATCGAACTGTTGATAAATTCAGGGCGTTGCAGGTTTTTTTATTTGCTCCAACAGTACGTACCTACTAACAAACTTTTTATTTCGTTAATGCCGATGAGTGTCTCAAGATTATACGGAAATCTTCGTCGTCGAGTCTATTGCGATCACCAGGCACGCGAATTCCAAGCTTATCGTTACGTCACCTGGATCACGAGTATTCGTTCCTCCCACTTGCTTGAAGTTTAAAAATCTCCATCCGGCGAACAATTCTGGCCAGAATATATCAATGTACAATATTCATCCGGCATAAATGATTCGGAAAGATACGAGACAAGTCGTTTTCTTACCGAATACCGGTCTGACCAGTGATTCTTCGGATATTTGACGGCGATGCAGCTGCGCTTCTTATCTTGTTCGCCTTGGGAAACTTAATCCGTGGAAAATTTTCCATCTTACTTGTAACGGAAGATTAAGCCTGAAAGCGACGTCTGTGAATTTATAGCATCGTATTAGCTGCTCGGATATCAATTAATAGAACGTATACTTTTGGGAAACTTGAACCGGTAGTAAAAACTTACTTTCTCATTTCCTGAGTAAAAATTACGTGATTGGAAAGAATTTCTCGGAAGCATATTATCGCGGTTATCGGCGTAACTTTTGCTGCGAAATTTTTCATACACGTGTGTCAAGAATTGCTTGGATGATTTCATACCGATGTGCGTCACAATTTTCATTTACACCCTGGTTCATAGCTTGTCACACGAAATCTCATCGCAAAGACGCACAACTTGGAACATTGGGCTGTTTTTTCACAGAATACAGCAGGCCGAAAGAGCAAACAAAACAAAGGTCGGTTTACCGACATAATATAATAATGCTTGCCGAGTCGTTATCGCATGAAACAACTAGCGGTGACTGGCCGAAATAACATCGTATGCTGCTTTAAATCCGGCTAACGCGATATAAGTGCCTGTAATAAAATCACTCGAACTTCACGACTTTCTTACACTTTTTGTGTGCGACGAGGGTGATCAAAACGATTCGAATGCACAGTGACAAACACCTGCGATTCAGCGTTCAAGCAGGAAGTGATTATCGCCGAATTGAGAAAGATCGAAAGATTCGAAAGACAAGCGAGCGCATTAGCCAGCTTTGAGTATCTCGTGCGGATTATTGCTGATGCAATAAACGGATCACGTGCCGCATATAAGATCTGGTATTAACTGGTATGGGCGATTTTGATTTTGAACACGTTCAGACGATCGCGCGACATACGGTATTTTTCGCATACTCAAACATATTTGGCAAACGCGTACAGTATTACGATATATCGCGTGTCTCTTGAGTCATCCCATATCCGGACCTATTATTATAAGCATATACTACGTTATTCTTATGCTACGAAATAAGCAAAAATGGCGGATCCCATCGTTTTTCGGCATTTAATGATTTCACTGGCGTACAAAAAGGGCGTATATGCAACAGAGATTAAGAGAAGCGGTTTTATGCCGCAAATTTAAGAAACAGTCAAGTCTGCACTCTGTTACGTAAATTGAACTTAATTAGCAGACGACCATGGGACCAACTTATGACTGCAGAACTCCTCGTAATCTGATGGACCAGTCGTAGCCCTCACCTTTTCTCTCCTCTCATGGTTACACTTTATCCTGTCAGTCTATAGCCACCGGTCACGAATCGCCGATAGTCTCGTCACGAAACTTTCAACTCGGGTTACTGTATATGCTATTTTCAACGGTAATAATCATAATTCTCTGTTTAGAGACGCGATGGCATGAGAATGAATAATTCAAACTTCCAGTGATTGTTAGTGAATCGCAAAAATATACGATACCTAGTTATATGTTGTGAATTTTACACGACGAAGAGACACCAATGCACACCAACGACACCAGTGTCAAACGTAACAGGAATATGTATTACCTTACACTGCACTCTAGATACACATTTTATTGTGTCACGTGCTCGTGCTAATCAGAATTGTAGTCTGCTCCACTATACGTAATTTAATCACTGTATAACACAACGATTTGCTGGCTTATCGTGTAAATATTTATAATTGGCACGGTGATATACAGTTTACCTTGTTGATGCATATTTTTGTCTCCTTATCTTTTTTCATCAAGTAATATAAAGTGATACGAATGTAGCAAAAATTTAACGCTCAGCGGTTCGTGTTGATTTATATGATTTACGTTATCCGAGGCTATCGTAAATCACACGGAAACTGATCTAACAAATTTTCTATCGCAAATATCAACGTGATTCCGATTATTCGAAGACTTCTATACTTTTCAAGAAAGAAAAAAACATCTATTCATATTCAAATGTGAAAATGCGAACGCCCAATTGGTTTACTGATATACATAATGGAATTTGAATGACGGTCATTTATTCGCAAAAAAGAATAATTTGTACGCTATTTGTCTCACCATATGTCACATACCATTTGGGCATTGTCACAAATTGCACGAGCGCATGAATTGACCATTTAACCAAAACGTTGAAGAAAAAAGAATGTGGAGAATGTTGTCTACCCAGGACGAGTACCGTCCAATAAAGAATCCGATCCTCGGAATAAGACATTCCGTCCACAATTTTGAGCACGATTATTACTGCCCGCGATGAAGATCTGAATGAATAATGCAATAATTAGCTAGTATCTGGCCTCTTGAGTTGCGTACACGAATACAGTCAGCGCAATAAGCGAATGAGAAGCTCCGTTACAAACTTTTGGAAACGAGGGTACTCTTATCATTCTTAGCTTTGACATATTATTGCTTGGAATGTTTTCGAACGAGCCAGTAGTAATCGAAAGGCGCTTCAACACAGCAGTTTACAATACATCCGTCCGTTCATTTGCGCTAATATTAATACGAGCTGTTTTATTGCGAAATTGAACCACGACGAGTGAAACTCCGGAGGATCTAAAACAGCTGACTTAACGGCGGTGAAAAATCGTTGACGCCGTCTTTGTTCGTGGATGGTGATGTATAATCCAAGAGCGTCGAGAAGCGTTTAAAAAAAAAGAGATAAATAAATAATCCTTTATCATTTAAGATCGTCGCGAGGAAGCAGACTACTCGTCGATAATTATCTTATCGCTTGTATCTCGGACGTTAAGTCTTTATAAGGGAAGTACGTTCTCAGGCTGGGCGGCAGTGCGGTGACGATCTTTCTTCGGGCCGATTCGATTCGATCCTCTCGCGAATTTACAGCCGCGCTGAGCAGGATCGATCGTTTTTAAATTCCATCGGCTTCTGAAGTGCGGGGTGTACATGCTGCTGCGTTCAGTGCGGGGGTGTAAGTGCATAAAACGTCAAATGCATCTCGACGATCTGAATCCACCCTACGGACAGTGCGTCAAATAATGTAGAAATACTCGCGTTTGATAGTTGTTTTTTTTTTTTTCCCTCCCTCTGATCTAATGCGAGAGGTGTTGTATCTTATGTCAGAAGGAATATATAACACGCCAATTTGGAATTATCTTTCCTCGTACGCGGTTTATTTCTACGCTGTTTCTTCCTGAAACGGCCTGTATTTGAGTCGCATTTACCTCGGGGTTCTTCACGATGCTACCTGCACAGCATGAGAAAGTCGGTGAGTTCAGGCCCTTCTTTTGGAAAAAAATAAATAATATAAAAGTCAATGAACGTAATTGTAACTGCTAATAGGTGTGCAATTTTTCTTTTTTCATTCGATGATATCGCGACATGTATATTATATGGCCTATTATAGATTGTCGATTAGAGAAATACACACTGGCGTACATGAATTATAATAGTCTGCTTATCGAAATCCCTGGATTACTTTCGATCGCCGCGATTACCGATCATCCAACGATAATTTATTGCCCTCTGTTGATATGGAGAAAGTCTCGGGTGAGAATTATGCGGATTATTAAGTACTCGTCATATTTGCACCAAAATTTTGCAATTGTGGAAACTATTTTAGTCAGACTGCAGGTTATCTTGTAGACTAGATATTATATCGACGACTCGGAAATACCAAGTACAGGCACTTGACAATGATCGTTTTATCAGCATTTTTTAATGCCCCTTATTATTGTCAGCACGTGCGTTTTTTTTTTTTTGTCCTTTACTTTAACCGACTATTCATATGACGAATACCCTGCAGGTGTCTCTTTGAATGCGATCGAACCAGTCCGGCATCATTTCGGATAGATTATTGACAAAACACTTGAATATACCGATCACAATATATATCAGCACTTAAATTACATTTTGTTTAGAAATCACGCGACTGAACATTTACTTATTGAGGTGAAAATATGCGAAGCTTTGTTATTTGCCGGTACATAATTACTCTGCGCATTAATCTACATAGTGATTAAACATTATTCAACGTTGACCAGTGATAAATGAACCTGACTTTAAACATATTGCAGGCAATACATTACAACGACACAGCATTATCAATAAATTCACAACACGAGCTATTATATTCAACGCTTGCTATAACTTATACCTACTCAAACAATGATAAGCACATGCTTCATTCTAGGTTTGTGCAGAATTTACTTAAACGTGACAGAGAATGGGAAGTGAATTTCTGTACAAGAATCACCTAGGGATGATTATCTTACTCGATTACTTCACCTTGTTTCAGAATTTCAACTTCACGTAATATACGTCCAATATCAGATTGATCTGGCCAATATATTCACCGTGCGAGTAGATGATTGACCGTCGTGAATATCGTTACAGCATATTACCGCGGTGATTGAAGTTCGGTGTATTCGAGCAATCTTATTAAATTAGGTACAGATAGACTTGACCAATGCTTCTGAGATCCTTTAATTAACTCTCTTCAATGCTCGATCGTAAGCATTTTAATCTAGATAGGTATGTCGTATTTGAACTGAAATGACAAATGTGCGCCCGAGAGCGATAAGATACGTTGCTTGGGAAAGTATTACGTACATCGATTAAATTATATTCCGATGACGGCAATGCGTATTAAAAAATATTGCATTGTTACGCACGTGTTGCTTTACATTGTTGTTTCTCATTCAGGCAGAACTGAAAAATACCAATGATTCGACAATCACGATGCGATCTCCGAGACATGATTAGAACGAATTTATCCGCTGATTCTCGAATGAATAACAAAATGTAAGATTGACAACGTCTGTGAATTAGTTTATTGAAACTCGACACGTATCTAACTATTTACGTCGTGTATTTTCTCACGCTCACCGTTCAGTCAAGACTAACTGAATTCATTTTAGATTATCGTACACGCGTCAGAGTTCAAAATGATTTGCAAAAAAAAAAAAAACTTGAAAAATAATCATGCGTGAAAGTACAGGTTGTTCGAATATACTGTTATACGCGGTATTCGAACCGATTCCTTCTCTCCGTAACTGGATTCTCGCAGGAATCGAAGGATCAGGTTATACATCGCGAAAAGCAATAATCTTGATCGATCACTGACCATTTGGAGCAAATTGTTGGTTAGCGAAAATTTTCGCAAGCCTCACGTTTTCGGTATCGCAAGGCGGCAGGAGGGAGACATAAAATTAAGCCGCGTTGTCAACTAGCGTCGCAAGGAGGATTCAAGTAGTAATTTATTTCCCTCGATAGGATATCTTATCGCTTATACTTTTATACAAGGTGTTAAAAATTACGTAGGTACCTAGCTATGTATAACAGGGATTTTGCAGGACAATAAATGTGAGATTATTTACGTACGATACGCGTATGATACGCACGTGCATTACGTACTTTCCCCGTTTGATTGAATAAGTGTAGCGCAATCTCCGGATAAACCCTGCAGAGCAGCATAATGCTATGAATTTAATACAGCAATTTGAAAATCATCGCGCCTATAATCATATTATTTTACACATGGCTATAATCAATTGTACTTGATACAAATGCAGAAAAATTGTTTTACCGTACCCATCAGAGATATTCGTTAGGTGATAGATTGAACATCATATTGGTGTAATTTATTATACGTATACCTCCCGGCTTTTTCTTTACCAAATAAATGAATATTTAATTTGATTTTTATAATTTCATTTCTAAGGCTTAACTCATTTCCGCAGACATTTAGCTTAGTTACGACATTCATTTTGTTAAAACTTCTAAACGGAAGATGTCTCCGTATTCGGCAGTCTAAAAAGTTTTGTACTTTCACAAGGAATTTATGGTAAAAATTTCACGAAAATCGAAGGTAGCCAACACCATGAAAATCGCGATTTGAGACTGTTTTTGCAAAAAAATATACCAAGTCGCCAAAAACTCGGCAAAAAATATATCCGTCCATTTCACGTCATCGCGAGGAGTTTTCGCATTAATGATTTTTTACACACGACTGACGGATGTTGGGATGTAAATTGGCACGAGAATAAGACAACTTTTTAATCAGTGGCAAAAATAATCTGGAAATAATTCAGGGGTTACATTTTCGACATCCGAAACCATACATCATATCATGCATCATATCATACACCATATCATACATAGCATTAAAGTTTGAAACGAAATTTTGGATGTCGGATGTCGGATATTCAGAAAGTGACGTCACCAAAAATTTTTTTTCTCGTGATGTCATCGATCTATATGGACGAAAATCAGCAAGACTCGATTTTTGTACCGCTAAAGATACCAACAATTTGCACACTTTATAGTACAGAGATGGATAGTATAAAGTTAATCGTAATCAAAAACCTCGCGTTTATTACCAAGCTTACCGTGCAGCCGTATATAATGTAATACTCACAGAGCAAAACAAATATCTGAATATTTATGAATTACGCGGAGGGAGTTTATTCAATACTAATGAACATCTCGGAAGTACATTGTCAATATAAAACTCAAACTCGTAAATATTCATTTCTGCGAACGTACCGTGGTATAAATTCAATACAAATATACAATCTGATTTTTTTTCTCCCCCCCCTTTTTTTTTTGTTTACTCAATCATTTTCAATAAATAATTGCACGTGTTGTGTATACGTTGGTATTATGATATATTAACCTGTTCGTTCCATTTGCAGCACCATCAACAGCTGCCGATGACGGTGGTGATGGAACTCAAGGACGGGATAACGATACCGGTGAGCATTTATTTATTTATTTACAATCTTATAATTGTAATCATCAATACAAGTCCGAATACAAAAAAAAGTAACAGTTCCACACCCTAAATCGCGAGGGGCAAAATACATGTCCCAAATAACGAAAATTATCGTAGATTGAAGGATTGAATTTACTTTTTCAACCATCTTCCCATCACCACCGCTTTACCGTTATTTATTAATATATTACGAATGAATTGAAAAGTGAAAAAAAACCTGATTGGCGTCTGTTCAATAACCTTTGATGCGAAAATCGCAAATAGTTTGCAAAATATTATACCGTAGGTATCCGTGCCTTCTGCGGATGAGAAGAACTGGCAAAATATCGCTGTTTTAATAGATCGTTATTTATTCTTGATAACAATTGCTTGTCCAGCAGCTTGATGGAATATAACGCCTAGTGGACGTTTACGATGATACTCATACGTGAATTCAACACGTTATACTTATCGCGCATGTATGCGTGGAGCGAAGGAAATGTTTTGTTCAAGTATAATAAGGACTGTCGTCGTTCTTATCGAAATAAGAAGCTCGCACGGCAAAATAGAGGCCAGTGTCGATACAACACGCGATTATTATGCAAAGCGAGATACTTGTCACAAGGCGTTCCAAAAATACTTTTTTTCCCCTCCTCGACGATGATGGTACACCAATTTCACCTCCGCGAAACGGACTTATCGTTATTGTTAGTATCGAAAATTCGCTTTGTCCAGGTTTAATATCATACGTGAATAAAGTGACTCTTCTGTATCAGAATAACATTAAGTTCACCGGCACCAAGAACTCTACTGATTCATTCATTGCTGTTTGCATTCTGGCATGAAAATGGCGCGAAAATTTAAACACAGAGCCGACCGTACGTAAGACAGCGTAACACCGGATGCACGCGTGTTTGACAGCCTTGTTCGTCCGGATGTGCGCGTGAAATTATAATACCTCGTATACGATATACGTAGTAATTTAATTACGTTATGCTATGCAAGCTCTCCGCAATTATCTTCTGATTCATACGCTGTTGAAAAATTATTCGTTGCCATACGTTGAGATTTGAAATATGTCAAAGTTATTTATTTTATACTAGGATGCACACTTTTTTAAATTTATTTTACGGTTTGTATAATTTGTGGTAATTTTCGGATAATTTTTCGAGGTCGTCATGCTCGTTCATCCTTACTGACGCACTGCAGACTTTTAAATCGACATTAATCCACCACGTCAGTCGTATAAATTTGAAGGTAAATCCTGTTTAATAGAGACTGTATTATGCATACTATCGAAGTATAAGAAAAATAAGGCGCAGTCATCGTTACAAAATTGTCTTCGGTAAAACCTGACATCACAAGCAATAAAAATGGTTATTCGATTGAGATGCATTTTGGACATTCGAATTCCTGAAAAAATGTTAAAAACTAATTCAAAGTCCTTAATCCTGGGTGTCCGTTATCCGCGTTAATTAATTGATTGAAACGAAAAATTGAAGCAATAACTTGGTGCTCGCATATTTGAATCTCGACATCTTTATCAGCCGCTGTTTTCAAAACTCATCGTGCACAGGTGCAGACTAATCACCTCCAGTCGGTCTTTATTCCTTAGAATGATGTGTCAACACCACACTTTACACTCGCTCGTTTACTCGCCGTACAAATTGTGCAGTTAGCAAGAGTATGACTCGCCGTCTGTAAAGTAGAGCTCTGCAGTACTGTAAAAATACCGTACCGTATATGGATGTGTGTGTCGCAGGATTTGTTACCGACGAGACGAAGCTTCGTGCGTCGATAACACGCTAGATTTGTTGATGCAGGTTAATTTATCACCTGTCACTCGGCCGCCTCATACCTGTGCAGCCCAAGCCTCGCAGGACAAATCACACTTACCGGCGTATCGCGTGCGATAATACCGACTGGGCGTACCTGAATCTGTACGAATTTGCCGAGATCCAACGATCTATCGCGTCGATAGATCGCGAATTCACAACTCAAATGATAACTGATGTGATTTCAATTATTGGGAACGGAATTGCGGCCTGCCGATTGTGGTCGCGATTAGAGAACATTTAGAAACTTCGGTCGAGTGATGAATTAATCGGCTTTTTATACGTCGATCACAAATGGACGCTGCTTGCTGACGGACGGATCGACGCTTTGTACTGCGGCAGCCATTCGGAGTACATTATCGTTCTCTAATATCAATATTAACTGCTAGAAGTTCAAGTGTCAATTGACCTTTTCTTTGAAACGGCAATCAACATTAGTTTAGTCACATCACGGGCAGCTGCTTCCTCCTTAGGGGCATTCGAGAAGCACGTGGCCATGTACGAGACAATAGTTATTTGCAAAACGAGCCAAGTCCGCTCAAGGTTTTGAGTAGAGTTAGTCAAAATTTCGCAGGTTTAACGTACATCAAATTATTTAGTCTGCGTATCAGGGCCTGCAGCGTGATATATAACTCGGAAGTCTTCACAGCTCTTCATTCGTCACGAACAATTCAAAGAATTATCAAACAATTTCCGGCTTCGATTTTTCTAGGCATCCCCTACAGACGAATTACATTCGCATACTCTCGATTACGATAAATAACTCGGCGTTGATCACACCTAGCGGATGATCGATTATAAACACACAACGTGGCTCGGACGATGAGCGGAATAACAAGTGAAATTATTTTCATTATTCTCGTCTGAATGATCACCAATGACACCTGTGCATTAAAAATATTCAACTGTACTCAACCTGGTTGAATGATTGTTTGATGTTGAAAAACAATACGCACCAGAGAAAACGATAATTGATCGAAAATACGGAATGCCTTGTGACTTATGTACTTACGCCGATAAATCGTCTATCGATTCCGATCATTCGCTGTTTTGCAGTACGTACGTAGGCATGTATCTGTAGGTAGTACGATTCTTCATGTCCGTGCAAATCCTGTTACCGCCGATAAAACCGAGCTTTCCATTATTACCTCCCTCTATTTTTCTGAATAAATATATACGTATATCCTCAGGCTCTTTGCATGTATTTTTCTTTCGTCACCTAATGCTATTGATCGATGTGTAAACGTAAACACGTATATATATTTTGTGTGACAAGTAGCGTAATTGAATTACGTGACGACTGTTAACGTAACAGGTTTTACACGCTCACTAAACGAGCTTTGGCTAGCGATGATACCGTCAACGACGGGTGTGCAATTTTTTTTTTTTTTTCCAATCCGTTTCTCTTAAAACCAGCCATGTTCACGCGGTGTAATAAACCGCTGAAAAATTGCAGCGCAAGGCGAGACTTTTAATTAGTTTGTTCGGGACCATCAAGTCCAATATCTTAATCACTGTATTAAACATAGATTAGTTCTAATGAAATAACTTATCGCGTCGTTTCTCAAAATCGATACACTTATCTTTCAGTTGTGCTGTTGATTTTTTATTTATTTTTTTACTATTTCGATAACAGAACAAAACAATAACACAGAGTGTGATCTGCCAATGGCGTTGAATTAACACAGTTTACCGCTTTTGAGTTAACTGCTGTCGTTAATGTTTTTATTTTATTTATTTTTGTTCATTCTTTTTCACCTGTCAAAACCACGAAAATATACGGCAAAGTTATCTCCAGCATACATTTGTTACGTATTTCGTCTGCAGGAATACTTTTTCTGTCATAGAATTACGTAGTTACGACCTAACGAACACGATCATCACACGTGTCGCGACTTTATATACCAACGACAATATGATAACATTGAAAAATACAGCCTAACTTATGGTTGCATAATTAACGTGCAAGTGCGATGGGTTTTCACATGGTCGACCACGGTGCGGACTAATCTCAATTTAAAATAATTAAACGAAAAGTCGCGTCCGCGTCATTTCCGTTTCGGCGGAGTGCCCGAAATATGCTTCAAACAATTATCGCTGTAATTCTAGTAACGAACATAATACGTCAATTATACATGCGTTCGTCGTGTACGAACGAACGGTCAAATCAATGTTGATCCTGAATTTAGTCGGCTGTAATAAAAAAAAAAAATTGCTACGGGATTACACGATTATAAATGGAATATATGTTCTAGACCCGTACCCGAAACTAATACCCGAAATAAACTATTATAAACTTATGACATAATTATTTATTTCAAGTGCAGGGGTAAACGTAAGAGAAAAAAGAAACGGACGAAATTTTATTACGTTTGATATTTCGGCTAAGCGCTCACCTGCCGACAATAACTTTCAGTCTCTTGGCAAGCGCGGACAGAATCGGGTATATAACCTGTTGTAAATTTGAGTAGCTTTGGCCCGGCCAGCATTTACAAAGAGCCGCATGCATACAAGGAGCCTGCAGCCTATGGGGCACGTAGAACAGATATTTGACTATAACGGGCGGCCTCAACCGCTTGGCAACAAGTTTGGCGATTCTGGCCAATGTCCTCCACCGAAAGGTGTAGCTTCTATACGGTTATTCATTCTCTGGACAAGAGTTGACCTCCGTGAAAGCCAACGATTATCAACCAAGCAGGAACGCTCGATCCTACGCTCAGATATCTTGATATTTAAAACACAAGGGCTCTCGGTTAAAGTTCTCTCAACTCAGTGGCCTTGTCATTTTTAGAATAGACGGTTCAGGTTACGCACCTTGAGACGAAGAACATACAATTTTCGTACACAGTTGTGACCACTGGTCATAGCTGGGGTCTAAATATTCTCATCTAATAATATCGGACGAATTGCTTCGTCCGTTTTAGGAAATTATGTTTTCGACAATTATATTGTTCGAAAAGAAAATAAGTGCTGAGATCGCCTCAGCTTGACTCGAGGATGAGATTTGAACATACGTATTCATTGTCATTGGGAAACGGACGAAAGGCATTAATTGGTCAACATTTGTTCAAATCTTGACGGGCTAAAAAGTTCGAGCAAACAATTCCCACATTCAAGATTTCTTAAAGGTCACACCTAAGTGCGGTTCTAGAATTTAATAACGTCCGTCTCCATAGCGGGAGGTCCGATAACGAGCCGACAGGTAAAGAATAAAGAGAAATGTCCGAGTCGCACAAATCGAACCCAAGGCTGTAGGAGAGTTTTACTTTCCTGACTGCAATATTTCCTTTATGTATGTACCTACGTATAAAGGTGAAATTTTGAAGTTTCACCTCCAAGGTTACACTGGCGTACAACACGATGACCCAATAGCAATTCCAAAAGCCAATGAAAATTTCTGTTCAAAGGCCATATGTTTCTCGCTCAATTTGGTGACACAACCGTCTTATTGCTCCAAGCAACAACCACGGAGGGCGCACGCATTTATGCTCTAAACAGACGTGTAGCTGTTGCCCTGGTAATTGGAGTTGCGTGTTCGCCATATATATGTTGGTAATTTAAGAACAAAGAGTACAGCCGGAAAACCGCGCTCTTGCAACAATCGTCAAAGGCTGCAGAGTTAACGACAATCATCTGTATTTGCGACGTTATCGAACGGCGAACGTACGTACCTATATGTATGTGTATGTGGTACGTATGGTTACATGCCCCCGATCCTCTCTGAACGTTGACATTGAATGCCGCTCGGTCAAGGAAGGTGATACCTACACGTTCTCACACGCGCATGATCGACGCCTGTCGCTATCTAAAATCATCGTATTCACGGCTAGCCAAAATTAAATCGAAATATTTTATACGCCGCTTGTCTATCTGTATTTGACCAAACTGCACGCCGTCCGGAAACGTGAAGAGTTCAATATTCCCGCGGTGAAAATCGCACAACGAAACCTAAGCGTCCAATTTCAGATTGTCACACGGGCAGTAGTGACAGACAGTAAGAATGGCTCCGTTGTCACAAGTCCGGAATCTTTCGGTTATTGTAATTTCAAGTTCAAATTTGCATCGTACTCTTTTTCAACAATTGGATCATATTTTCTTGAACGTGACTCCTGAAACTAGATGATCCTGTTTACAAAACGAACCGCCTGAAGTCAGTTCCACTTACTTGACCGAACGAAAATGAACAACCAGCGGAACCTGTTGACTATTTTAGGTATACAGATCTCTAACGATCAGTTTTCTCGAACGCGTTGTGTCTACGTGTATACATATACTTGAATTTCATGTTGGGTACGTGGGATTGTACATAAAAATCCGTGACCATGAAGTAGAAAAAGTGGCCTGGTTAGCTTAGAAAGTTAAAAATATGAGTAGCTATTATGCCTAACGATCGTATATGTCGAGAGGCAAATTAAAATTTACAACCACCTACGCGAATTTTATCTTACCCGTTGATCAGGAGGTCCCTCTCTCGTAATTGCATCACAAGAACCGTTTACTACGTGCCATGTATTCCATGCCAACATCACCAATAACAATTAGGGTCGGAAATTTGCAAATGGTCTTAAACAATTGCGCAGCAAGTCAGACGTACTCCCCGTATATTGTCTTGCCTAGAAACGTCATTGAGCAAAACCGTACACAGCTACGCACGTATGGCACTTTACTAGCCTAGATCGTGAACCCTTCGAGAGTAATGCGGAATGTCGTTGTAGCTTCCGGAGAAGAAGCTTGCACGAGATGGATATTTTGGTGAACCTTTTATTACGCGGCAGCGAATGAAATTTGAAACAGAGGAGGACAGGCTGGCAGGCCCAAGGACGTAATATGTTCGCAATTACATGTACTGTACGGTAATAACCAACGAAAACAAATACAACGACATTACGCTACCGCTATGGTCGTACTTATCAAGCTCTGGAGATACGGTATAACATATGCATGGCTTACAAGGAATGCTAATTCGTTGTTGCTCGATCTTTATACCCGACTGTCTTCCTACGGTAATTTACCCCTCATAAATGATACTAGAGAATGTGATTTTTTGTTTTGCTCTTCTAGTTTCTTTTTTTTTCTTTGTCAATTTTCGTATGCTCAGTGTCATTTGAAAAAAAAAAAACGAAAAGAAAACCTGCGTGTAAGCCTCTGCGCGTACTTTGCAACCATTTTCGTAATGTAGAATTTTTATAACTCGCGCGATTCATTCTCGTTGTCGGTTCCTTCGACATTCATAATTTGAATCAGGTACTCACGAAAGCGAGACGAGAGAAGTTGTTTATTGATTTACTCACTGTTTTTTATTATCTAATTATTTTTTTTTCTTCATTCACTTGGTTTCACTTATTCGGAGACGAATCAGATTTTAGGCAAACATTGTCTGCGCTTTCTCATATACCTTTTTAAGTATGAAACGTACGTACGCGTAACTTTTGAACGCCAACAATCAGTCGCAATTCCAACATGCAACCGGTCAACAGTCTTATTTTAACTGCAGCAATTAAGAAGACAACAAGCTGCAGGGCACTTTGTTTTGACTGTAGCCACGTCGTTCTTTTTCTGCAGCCTCATAAAATACAAACGAAACGAGACGAAATATGCGAGTGCAACGCGAGAGTCCTTCAACTCCGATAATGCGAGCTCATTTCATAGAATCACCTTCTCGCAGATAACGAAACCTCTGTTGATCGTTAAACCTTTTAGTGCATGGGGACTTTTTTATTATTTACACGTGAAAAGTGGGGGCGCGTCGTAAAGAAAACATTCAAAGAAATTTCACTATTTGGTAGTGACGTAATTTGCCGCATTGCCAAGGTATCGCAACATCGTGATTTCAGAATACCTTACTTCAATGATTGTCTCATCCCGCCGCGCTGTACGATTCCTAAATACAATTGCTCGGTAAAAAATGACCAACAATCCCAGGCGTTATTAGTATCACGCTGCGCGGCGGCTGGTTGTGAAACGAGCAAGGTTATACTCTTTGTCCGCTATTCCAATTTCATGCCTGGCAATGAGTAGACAGACAACTCTCGACGAGTTTCATCTGGACCAGACGGAGAAAAAATCTTGGGATCCGTTCCCGGTAGGAGGAGGAGCGAACGGTGGATTCCCGAAGCCCTCATTGATTTCACCTCAATCGCCAAAGGTGAATGCACCGGGTTTTTTCGCGCCCAAGGTAATGAAGTATTAATAATGGACGAACCATGCCGAAGCCAACGAACATAATAGCTACTCCAGCAAGAAAACCTACTCTCATCCGACCCGTTGCTCAGCTAGTTACGAAGTGAAGAAACACGACAAGATCTGTTGCGTCGCGACGCTCGCTCAGGAAGGATTTGGTTCTTCCAAGACCGAGTTCCGGGGTTACTTCTTCGTTTCATCTGAAAATCAACCTTCGTGTTTTTTTATCGACACTTCCGGTACTCCAATGTGGTTTCGATAAGATCCGACGACTAGATATGTCAATCAGCGGCATCCTGATAACTGTGCGGTTCGATTGAACGAAATTAGATGTTTGAACATTGCTCAACTTCGGACCAAAATCCAGAACAGGACGGACTTCTCTCAGGCGTGAAATTGAAAAGAGCTCCTACTGATACCTGCGTTGATCGAGTCCCCTCATATGAAATGAATTTAAGGATTTCACGCAGTCCGACACCTGCCTGTATACAAAGATAATCTATCCTCTGAAGCATATAACCTCCGTTTGCACGATTGCTTGTGACGTAACGGCGTGATCACCTCAGTCAGTCGCCATTGCTGTCTGGTACGAACAGCGCGTTCTGCGACCTTGATGAAGCAAATGTCTCAACTAGTGTTCTTTGGACTTTTACACACTTGTGCCTGTGCTGTTTAAGCATTTGGGTTGGATTTGAGAAAAAAAGGCATCTGGATCAGACAAAAACGTCGAATGATCTGGAGAGCACCTTGTTCAAGCTGTCAAGGCGTTGCAGCGATAAAATGTGACGTATTTCTATGACAATGAACCAAATGTCCTTCTGAGATCACGTAAGATCGTTTAGACGTATTCTGGAAAATACTAGAGAATAGAATACATGCCCAAGCATGCGGATGCTCTCGTGGTGCTTCCACAATCTGACCGTTTATCCCTGCCTGCACACTTTTGCGAAATCAGAACTCGACCACGTGCATTATATATATATATATATAGTTGAAGGCGTATCGTCAGTTATTGTGTAATACTAAATTGTGAGAGTCGTTCGCCACCAGAGTATTCCCAGAGATATTTTTCCTGAAATTATATTGTATTTACTTTCTCTCTCGAAAGATTTGCGGTTGCATGATTTGTTCGTCAGAAACCGTTGCTGAACCGGGATTAAGAATAAACAGGATATGGTTTGTAATAATTGCGTCGCCGCCTGACCTTCGCGAGCTGATCGCAATCGGATAAAAATCCCGAATCCTTTTAACCGGCTGAGGTGACTCGATTTGCCGTTCATTGTCAGAGTTCACGGTTTGATATTCGCCACTTGAGGTGCATGCTCTGAAAAATGACAGAAACAGCTTCCAATAGAAAAACAGGTGAATGCAATAATTTCATTGATTTGTAAAATTTGTATTATTTATGTGATACTAATAATATCGCGGTAGCTCGTTGATCGATATCGGTTCGATTTCTCACCTGGTTATCATTGTCGAAATTGTAATTAATTATCTTTACGATATGTAATCTGTACGGACTAAATCATTCTGTGTCGCGGGAAAATTACAAAGCAATAAGCTGCTATTCACCGCCAATACAGCTTACCAGTCATAAACTTTCGTTATGAAAATCCCTGTCTAGAAATCGCGAGGTCGGAAATTTTGCATTACATCGCGATATCACAACTGCGCAGGTAGAGCTTACGGCAAATTATGGCAATGTAACGCCAGATAAGTGCGGTTAATACCGGGGACGTCGGTATAATAATATATGCGAACAAACTGGCCACGGCAGGCTCAGCGAGTTTAATCATAATATTTAAATATTAAACTATTGACGGCAACACAAAGAGGACAGCTTCGCGCTAATCCTTCGATGATCAATATCGGCTATGAGCTGAAATCCGGTTGCTTGATCAGCTGGGGAAATTAATTTTTTCCCAGAAAAATATTACGATGTGCAAGGTTGTTACGTCATTACAATCTCGTTGGCAATGCTCTTTTACCTGACGTTAACTTTTGGAACGTTTACCGTAGGACTGGGAAACACCCTTATAGTCAGACTCTGGAATTTTGTAATATTTCTAGACATCATTGTACAGATTACGGAAGATCCTCCGAATGTGGATCACTCATCTAGTTCACCACCATCAATCTTTAATTCGTCCACAACTTGGACACTATGAGATCAATGCGATAAGACCAATTGACGATGCGACATTGAAACCAACGGTTATATCAGAATAGACGTAGATGAATGGTTATGTGTCCGTAGGTGCAGCACGTTACGCCAGTCTCACTTTGACTCGATGTATCATCGTCTGTTATTTCTGCCAGTAAAAGAGAGGGGATGACCCGTGATACAAACGAAAAATGTAACTACCGGAAAACGAAGATCATAAATTGAGAAATATTACGCTTACGGTTATTCCTGTATCCCTTCAGTCGGGCATTTGACGATACAGAATTCCGTGTGCTTCAGAGTTTTTGGGTCAACTTTGTTCGCACGATTGACCGTTATCTACGAATATCTATACAGCTATCTATATACCAGTCAACGCATAGATGATGGTTTGTAAAACGTGACCCAGTTGTCTCGTTGACATTTATATTTGGAACGAGACCAATCGATATTTTGTTCACAATATTCTACCGCATCTTCTTACATTTCCTCGTGTCTCCCAAATTGGTTCAGGATCATCGCGGAATGTCAAAAATGATGCACAACTTTTGCTGTATAAATCACTTCCTTGCTGATGAACCGCGGATCGATTATATATATATATAATATATATATATATGTTTCTGTTAAAGTAATCTGCATATGTACGCTTTTATCATTCGTCGATCAAAACTCAAGACCTATCGAGTGATAAAATCGGTTCATTCCCGGTCTGAATCAATTGAATCAATCACATCAAATCCGAACGGTCCCTGTGTTCACATGTATTCAAGCATATATGTACCTGTATCATTCAGATTTTGAATGACTTTTGCCTGTCATATCGCTCATTTTTAAACACACCTGAAATTTTGATTGTCAGATCTCAGATATTCATCCATTGAGACGGGAGATGGAGATTTCATCGATTCAAATTGACGTTGAAATAAATCCTAGTAATCTCAGAACTACGCTTGTCGATTAGACATCGTCGTCATAAGCTTACTACTCAAAACATACGTGAGCACGCACAACCTCAATTTCGACCGAATAGGACGAAAACGTTACGTGTTCGTGAGTCTGAGGGCACTAGTGAACTCGAGGATTGCGATTAGTCCAGCGTCAGCTTCTCACATGCACTGTATATTTGTAGATATAATCTGGTACAATGTTTGAAGCGTCCTTGATTCGTGCAAACTGCAGAACTGACATTTAACGCTCTTACCTAACGAAGCGTGTAACGTCTAATCGTGAAAAAATTCATTGCGGAATGAGAATTGCACATACTTAGCAAAGTTCGCAAAGAAACCGCGGTATCGATTACGTGGCACACTTGTATGTGTCTACACACGCATATCTACTAGATATATTATATATAGAAACCGAAATGTCGATTTGTACATACTTTCAGATAGAGAGATGCACAGTTGTTTCATTAAGTGAAAAGAAAACTATGCAAATAGTCGTTAATATAATGTCGCCTGCCCGCCATCTTCTATGCATTTAGACAGTTTAAACTATTGTTTGCAAATTCAAACAATCAGTGAATTGAATTAAAACATACCGGCAGAGTGATGCTGCTCTGAAATATACTATTTCGGAGACACAAAATGTGTGCCTTTTTGTTTCATAATTATTGTGTTGCAAATAATATTCGAACAGACGCGTGATCTCGGTCCGTGCAAAAACTAGTCGGCATGAACAAATTCATTGTGTTCGTAAGCATTACAATTGTTTTTTTTACTCCTATATAATGGCGGCGAGTGAAAGTTCAATTTCTTTTTACAGTGTTGTCACTAGTGACGCGTATCAAGTACTGCACCAATAAGAGCAGCCGAATAAATTGAAAACATTGAAGACTTGAAAGTAAAACACTACTCGCCAAAAACAGAACAAATATACGTATTTTCTGCAAACCATAACGCCTACGTATTTATAGTACGGTACTGGGTCGGAAACTAATTTATAAAGGGAAATATAACACTTGAAACTCGGAATAAAATATTTCTCTGCTCAAGTCAACAAAATTTCTCTACAGAATGCCGCACACATTTCTAGATATATTCTTATGGATATTCGAAGAACCGAAAAGAAATTGAAGAAATTTCCCTATAACGTACATTGTTCCACAAAAATGTGGCTTAAAAAATCCATAAAATATTTTTTGACTCCTTCGCAATTATATGCAAACGTTTGTTCAAAAATTCATGAAATTCTCTGGATTTTATTAAAAAATTACCAAATATTCTGAACTTTACATGTATAACAAATTCATGTAACAAAAGTGCGATGCTCTGCTAATTTCTAAAATTTCCTGCAAGTGTTTGATTTATTTTCGTTCAAACTCAACAAGTTTTCACGCAATTGTATCGATTGAAGAAAAGAATGACCGCATCAGTTGTTCAAACATGAAACACACCGATTTCATCACTTTCCATTGAACGAATTGTCGATGAAGCTACAATGATGCGAGCGGCTTAATGTTGCATCTGTTAGAAATTTTTTTCCGTTCTTCAAAACATAAGCTTGCGTCAGTGGAGTTCATAAATTTCCAGACCTCTTAGGCACGGTCGATTCAAAACTCAAACCTCTTATCCTTGTAACACGCTTCAAGTTCGGAATGTGATGGTTTGACCACAGAGCGAAATATAGTGTAATTGCGAAGAGGAGTTTATGCTTCCAGTCGACAACTGAAAGAGCTGGTATGAATTTTGAAAATCACATCCAAGTGTCAGATAAATTCACATATTTCAACCACAATGCCTAGTAGGATTGGGTATATGTGTAGCAGATGCTCGCAGCAAAATGGACGATCGGCGAACCAAATACGAGCAAAGCGTGTTCTTCACGTTCCTCGGACGCGCCGAGGTGTACACGCCTGGCCATGAACCAAGGTTCGACCGATCGGACAGAGACCCCGTCGGGTCGGAGTAAAGATTCAGTGAAACGAGACCCGAAGCTGCAAACTGGAGGCACCGGAGGCTCGAACCGTTAGAAGCCTGAAGTCATTTGCTGGCGATTGGCCAGCTTCTCGATTTTCTATGCAGAACCAATAAAGTTAATCGCTCCGATAATTGGTCATTACTGACGTGACGACACCACCTCGATCGACCGGGACGGGAAGCGAGGCAACTCGAACCAAGTTAAAGGTCTCCAAGGAATGCTGCCACTTCGCGTGGCGCCCCGAGAGTCATCCAGCCGTATCGGAACATCGCGGAACGATGATTTATTTCACGTGTGTTGTCGGACGACGGTCGCACAGAGAGGCCAAGGGCTCCTCGCCAGTTCGACATATTGAAACCGTGATGAAACCAGCTCGATATCAAATCGAAGATTGCTAGAAATAAAATGGCTGATGGGTATTGGTGTCAGGCATCGTTAGACAGGCCAGAACACGTTACCGATTGATTGGACTTCGCTTGAAGTTATCTCGCTTCGGCAATCCTTGAGCGGAAAGAACATAAGTGTCTGTACAGAAAGGTTATCGAATCACGTGGCGTCTTTTTATTTTAGAGTGACACGATTGTAATTTGTCGTAAGGAATTAGCTTGGAAACCACTTAAAACGTTCGCAGAACTGGTGAATAGGAGTTCGGTCTGTTCGAAACGGTTGCTTTTGACAACGATGGGTGTCGCCATTCTTTGTCAATAGTAACAATCCTTGAACAAACAATATCAATTTGCGGACAGTGCCGCTATTGCTTGAGTAACCATTCACGGATCAAAGTCTACTAACGATCGGTGTCTGCACACGCTCACGCTGCGAAGCACCATTGAAAAATGAAAGTTCACTAATTGATACGCGGTACCATCATTATTGGCCATTAATACATGGCACTCCTGTCGTTAGTCTAACGAACCGTTCGCATTCGATCCTTGCTTTCGCAGTTTCGACGGTAAGGGGAGTACCGCGTTCCCTGCAACATCCGTGAACCTGAATTATGCGAAATCACGCCATTGGTGTTGAATAAGACGGTGCGTCGGCGTAGGTATCATCAGTGTCTCTGCTGATATTGTATAAGATAGTGCGCACGCATAGCGCACCCTGCAGACGGTATAAATAGTCGAGTGAAGCCAAAAATAATGAAGTGTAGCCGTGTCATCAGCGCCATGCTAGATCACGAAAGCCTCGATCCAGGCCGTTCGGAAATAGCGTCGGCACGCATATTTAGGTGTAATCTATTCCGGCTGCAAGATATGTGCTGCACTGACGCACGAAGCCACGCGCCGCGTTTAGAAACGCAGCCGAAACGCAGATCAAGTCGAGTACATCCCTTCCGTTCGATCGAACCATCGTTCGCATCGCAGGACCATTTTCTCATACCAATATTGTTATATCAGTCCACCTAACCGTTTACTCGAAAATGCTTATTCCTTTCCTCGTGGTCAAACGTATGCCTCTGTCATCTGTTCGATCTGCCAAAAGAACAGCGTGAGATCAGCGGTACTTGTTTATGGTGTTGGTGATTTTAAAAATAGGTACTTAAAGTGCGAACGCATTTACAACGATCGGGTGGGTCGTATTATTTTGGTGCTGTGATCCGCGATCAAACTGAGAATGCTCTCTTGTTTCTTCTTCTAATGTCAGGCATTGGTAAAAACAGCAGCCGGTGATCCGAGTCACTTTTTTAACTTTGAGCAAACATTACTCGTTTATGTTTTCCTTAAATAATTATTTCAACGTCTAGCATAAAATTGCGTGTAAATTCGTCTATCGACTCCAGTTTCACGAGAATTCTTATACGGAGATCAAGATCCATGTGAAACTGATCCACTATTCCTGGTTTATTCCACGTATTTTTTTTTTCTTCTGCCTTCCTTTCATTTTCTTTCACTATTTCTCCGGGTTCTTGAGTGTAAAAGTGATGCGCAACGCTGCTTACAAATCTCTTCACTTCCGCCCGCACACGGCCATCAAAAGAAACTTCGTGCTCTTTGAGCTTGTAAGGTGGCGTGAAAGTAGCTGCAATTAATATATCTCACGAGTTAACAACTTCCTTTTTTTTTTTGTCTCTTCATTAAAGGGAACTATAATGTACAGACGACCAACCAGTTGAAGTAATGCGGATTTCTTAAGAGCTGTCGAGAAAATAATCAAAGTATATGTATACGAAAAGCGGAACAGCTTGGCTGTGTGCGCGTCAAATTTCATAATGGGAACGGACTCGCGAATTTCTACTCTTGAGTGAAAGACCAAACTTGGTATAGCTTAAATTTCAATGACTGGATGTGAAACTAGCAGAATAATATTTCCCGTCAATGTAAAATTGACGCATTAGTATTTAACTGTTACAAAATACTTGAATCTATTCCGTCAAACATACTCTTTCGTAAATTCCTAAATTGCCTCTATGATTTCGTTCACCCAAAATCAATCGTAAGTATCGCCAAACGAGTAAATGATTCACCAATGTTGGAATAATTTGGACGTATATTTGTACAATTTCCAAGGCAATCGGATTACCACTGAGAAATTTATCCGCCAATACTTCTGGCTGTAAGAAATGCATGAAACGAACAGGTTATTCTTTGATTTGTTGGTAAATAATTCAAACTTAGCGATCCCCGGCTAGCCCACTGACCGTTAAAATACAGTCGCCGAGAGCTTACGTAGGTACGTATATCGATTGGCGTTAGTTCCTCATCTATAGTCGGTTTATATAGCTGCCAGGTGCTGACGATAAAATACAATATTGGCAGCGAAGAGAATATTGTAATGCTAAACCTGCTCCAGACACCAGAAAAATTTGCCGAACACATTAAATAGTGAAACGTATACGCTAGTTTCGAAATCCTTCTGAGAACTGTCAGGCTGTAGCGTTTTTCATAAAGTTGCCCCGTCTATTCAGGTAATTTCGAGTCCATGCTGACTTTTTGGACAAGTTGGTTTAATCGATGCTCAAATTTTTTAACGAACATGTCTGCGTGCCTATGCCGCAGAGGTGAGTATTCGTTTATTCGAAAGTTAGACACATCGCACGAATTGTCCCCAAGTACAATTGGCAGGACCAAATGCAGCATCGAGGCAGAGAGAACATTTGATTATACCGATCTATGTGCAGAGTGCGTTTGACTTCCGACGGCGATATTTTTAACCATTTCATTTTCTTGTTTCAGATTCCTTGCAATTGTTTTCACAACTCGGTGAGTCTTTATTAAAACCCAGCACGTTTTTCTTAACGGCATGAGGGTCCGAGACCCATCAAAATTTTAACAATATCCGTGGGTCGGAGATGGTACTAATACTCGTTCTTAGTAAACGTCACTAAAAATGGAAGGTGTATTATTGTTTTCTAACCTTGTACAAGCAATAACATTTGGGTTGTTTAGACAGGCATGGGCACTGAAGCGTTGTATTTATTGTGAGTGATGGTGCTCGACAAATTAAGGAGTGTATCCCGTGCGTTGTCAGCCTGTCACATTACGCAAAGCTACGCATCAGTGATGTGAACGCTAAACAATGTTGTAAGTTACGCACCATTCGATCCCCTGGCACGATTGTAAGTTCGTCGATATTGTTCCAAAAGAAGCTTTTCGCTCAGGCGACAGATTCAGGATGTAGTTTTGGAACCTTCGGTGGCTTTCATTTTCCAAGGCAAACGTTGAGCATTGATGACGATTTCAGAGGAGAATCTTCATACGCTTATCTAGTGCTCGCCACATTTCATTAACAGGTATAGTCGGATACATTTTGCGCCTTGTCCGTATAATACAGCTTTGAAATTCAACTCAAATCTTACTTTCACCCGAGACAGTTATATCGAGATCCCATTTAATCCGATTTCGTAATCCCCCTTGCTCAAATCCTAAGGTCATTTTATGTTATTCTCATCTAACATAGATATACGTCCGACATCTATTAAAGTTTGTATGTCATTCGAAATAGACGTCATAGCGCACCGTAAGGTTCCAGAAGAATGATTACAACGGACCGATGGAAAACTCCCTGGTAATATGACCATCGCAGAGTCGCCAAAGGTTAAAAGTTGAATAGACTTCGCAGATTGAATGTAGTCGGACTGACTGTCAGGCAAGCTGAATTTACCTTCAAATCCCCGGGAACTTTCTACCTATATGGAAAGGTATTACGGAATACAATACAAACTTTCGTTGATAGCTAGTCGTGTCAGGTCAGTATAGTCACCTATGTACTTCGAGTTTCTGACGCAGGTAGATTGCAGATAAGTTACGACCAACGAACGAACCCGGTGCCTTTACGGCTCGGTAAGAATTTTAACTGCTGCAAACGGTGACATGTATGCATTATGTATGTGTACTGCATATATATCTACGCGTGGCTATGTATATATATGTATATATATATACCACACCACGCCTATCTCTAGGACACGCATCAACGATTATTCATGCAGACACGGCAGTCGCTCAGACAGTAAAATGTCACATCGTTGGAGAGCGAACCTTTTAAATTGGTACACTCATCTATATTGTCCGTGCTCTCAACCGCCGAACATTTAATTGTCTAATTTCAATTCATAGATTCTGCGACGTAGCAGCAAGCCAACGCTGATTCTTCGCTGTGTCATCATCACGCAATTTCCGGTTGAACCCTTTCGGTCTTTGGCTTGTTCTAAGCGAAACTTGGACTAAAGTTTGTCGGCCAATATTTTATGCAATTTCTACTTTTGACCGTTGCGTTGATGCAAAATTAGTGCTAACGATGTTTATACGATATTCCTACATTTTGTGTGCTTGAAAATGTTGGCATGCAGCGTCATAGGAGAAATGATAAGTCTCTTGAAAGGTCCCGTGTACAATATAGAATAGTAGATATCTAATTGAAATTTGCTTTAAACTGTTATGAAATTAAATTGGTACTTGTTCAACGCGATTCTTTTATGTTTGCATATTGGCGACGAAAAATCTGAAAAAAAAACATTCAGAAGTTTCGATTCATCCAGTAAACACTTCGCAATTATTCAGACTCAATTCCAGTGATTTCACAGTTCGTTGTCGCATCATGACCCACTTCACCTTTTACTATCATGCGCCACATAACTAACTGTAATCGTCGGTGATTCATTTGCTGAAGTGACCGCTATTTTTGCCAAATGTCGTTCGAGTTTGCAATATACGTATAATGAGATGTAGCGATGAAAATATTGAAGGAAAAAAAGCAATTTAACGCCTTAGAAAATGACTAACGCCTTTGGTTGCAGTTGTATACAATCTACTTCCAGTTTCAAACATCCATTCATCATCGTTCGATTCTCTAAGGAGCATTATGTTACCCACTGCGTCAATTTCGACTTTGCACACAGGTAAACAGACTATTCGTCACTTACGTTAATACATGAATCATCAATGGGAATAAGTTTTTAAACTAAACAATTGCGTTACAGGTACTTACAGATTCAAGCCTTGGAAAGGTAACACATGTATTACAATACAGTGCATTACGCGACGTTGAATAGCTTTGAAGAAGACACTAGTTTGTTGCCTTTCGGACAAAGAATATGGTTCTTTCTTTCTACCGCTAACCACCGTTCATTACACTCGACAAGCGTAATCTCATTTTTCTTCTTCCGTTCTCGTATTACGCACGATTGCATACAATATGCCCGCGATTCATGTAGCCAAGCACCATCCTGCTCGGAACGGTGAGGACGATGGGGATGAAAACACGAAGCAAAATAGCGATCTCGGTATTACCGCGCAGCGGAGCCAGCCATTTAGAATCATAATTGAGAACGTGCCTCGCGAGACAAGAAGAAGAAGTTTGAAACCAGAATTTTCAGAGTGCAATAACCTTCGTGAAATGTAAAGACAATAACATTACGGACGTTGCAGTGATTGGCGAAATACTTTATTCTCGCAAAACGTCTCGTTCGAATTTCACATCGTAGACCATCCACGCCTTTGAAACTACCCGCAAGCTCTGAACACGTGCAATGTGTCGCAGATGCATTACAGACGCTGACTCTTGCCTAGATCCGATAACCGTTGCTATGCATATAAGTCAGCGTGATGAGCACACGCCAAGAAATTGAATACCTGCTGTCTGTGCAGGCTTGCGAAGTACCTAGGCGTATCGGGCCCCAAGACCCACGCGCGGACACGTGCCGTCCTTTGAGGTCGTGGAATAAACCGCTGAGCAAAGCGCGTTTGGTAATTTGAACGAAAGATTTAGGTATAATATTTTACGAACGCTAGCGAGTCTTGTGTCTTGTGCAACCTGCAGTTTAACCTTATTTCGTTGCATTGAAATATTAATTAAAGCTTTTCAAAAAGCCTTCGACAACGTCAATGTCACCATGAAAATATTCAAGCACACTTTATTTTTGTCTACGAACCCTTGAGTATCTCTTGTTTTTGCAGTCATTTTACTCTTTTCATCCTGACAACGTAATTGAACAAATTGTGATCAGCGTGTCAAACGGCTGTGACGCAAACAACAATTATACAATGTTTGTTGAAGTTTAAGTAGCTGCATATATGTGTTTGCGTATTGTCATAATCTACGGCTCGGTTGCGAACTCGTTGCGTTTACATCTGTCGTTCGGTAGGATATTTTCCTGTCACAGAATTTCGCTCTTTTCAGTTCCCATTCGACGAAGAAATCGATGATGTTGTCATATTTTCAACAAGTAAAATAAGGAATTGAAAATGATAATGAGATATGAAATTTGTAGTCGGGTTTTCGTTGTACACAATATTCACACTCATATATTTAGAAATAACAACAAACAGATCTTGGTCAGTCTACGTAAAATATTTCCTGTAAAATAACAGAGGAACTGACCTCTGTTTGGTTATCGCAATCAATTAACATAATTCGATCGTACCGCAAAGAGTGTTCCGAACAATGTCTATTGTCCGTATTATAACTATCGCCAGAGAAATTTAAAGTTGAATCCTACAGGGTATCAGAACGCTACTCATCTTTTTTCGTGCATTAATTACCTGGCTACTGAAAAAGTGATAAGCCACTGCGTCTCGCTTCAAGTGCTAAATCACTGTAAGCATTGACTCATTCTGTCAGAGGGCCAATATTTCCCCTCTAGAAAATATGTAAACAACAACTTGAGAATGATCGCCTTAATTGCGTACCCAATTACTCACCTGCTATATTTATGAATTTTCTACAATCGCTGACAAATCGACGGGAAGTTTTATTCCATAGCGAACCGTTCGTGCTTATGATTAGTGGAAAAACCTACACCGGAAATTGCCTGTTCTCGGTCGTTAGCGAAGTACTCACTGCATTCGAAACCACGGTGATATCCGAACCACCAATGGAGACCTTATTGTGTCAGGTGGTAACACGTGATTCCGTCACGGAAATGGAAAAAAACTCGATCCTGTCATGCGCGCTTGAAAGAAGAAAATTATGTATTCTTTTTACGATGAAACTGTAATTACAGTTACAAAATCCTACACTCGTTGATTTTTGTACCATTGACTCATGTTTGCAAGAAGAAAATGAATTACTCTTGAGTAAATGAAATTTTCATTTGTCACGACGAGTTAAATCCGCTAAAAAGTTTCCCGAAATGTTTTGAACGTTTCCGCATGATGAATTGTTTACAAGAATTACTTATTCGAACAGAATAATTCATTCCGATGATTCACCAAGTCTGGAGTTACGGCGATACTTGGCGAAGCAATTATCATCTCAATTCTAATTAGCTTCTCGTATTTTCTACTTTACCTGAGTACTTTTTTTTAACGGAACTGTTTACTTGAATGTTCATATTCTAAACCGTAATTTTTCCGTACAGATATCCCGGAATTTGTTTATATATTTATCGGTCGGTGCCGGTGTGTCGACAAGTTTCGTCGAATCTTTTCTCTTTCTAGGCGTAAGACTATTTCATTGCCAGAACACCAACCGGTAAATTATGATGTTTAGAACTCCTACGACCTATCATCGAACGTATTACCTGTATAAAATGGTCTTGGAGTAATATGTACCACAGCAATCCACGTACATCACAGACATGAGTTCCAGTCGTGACAAAAACAGTAAATATCCATAATTTTCAGTAAATCATTCCTGATTCTGGCCGGAATGAAAACAGTATATGGCATAACATGATGTTCACCGGTTAATATCGTGGCAATAAAGAAACAGAGGATTGAACAAAGTTCTTGGAGAGTTATTATAATAGAGTCGATAAAAGTTTGAACAGAGACCTCTACTTTTCTGCCGTATGCACAAAAAAAAAAAAAAAACACAACTAAATAAATAAATAACAGCAACAACAACAATAGCTTTTGAACTCTCCGATATAATGCCGTTGGAATAATGCCGGGGACACGGTTTCCGGTCAAAGGAACACTGGATACCGGTCGTCTTGTGACACCTGAAACACATGGCGTGACATTCCTATTAGCGATCACATTAACATAGTAGACTCGTCGCATATGCACAGTTCCGTTTCCTGTTTTAAGCTTGAAAAACATTCTCGTGTTATCGATAAGTTATGGGAATGCTATTGGCTCATCCAATAATTGAATACCCGTCACAAACATAGAGCATTCAATTTGTGAGCCCTAAAGTATAGTTGAATATACCTAATCCAGAAATATACGAATTGCCTCACGACAAAGTCCATTGGGAGCGGAAAATGGTACCGATCGCGGCAAGTCTGTTTTAAGCCTACGCTATCAAACTAACGCTCACTGACATCAGAAAATTTTGCGCAGCATTTCGACCAAATATCTTTTTCATTCGCAAACAATGGATTACAAAATTATCTCAGCATACAAGTGGATATTCGAATCAGCTTTAGGTTATCGCTTAATATTTTAACGTGGCAGAAAGAGACCCGTTCTATCACTCATGCTTCGCATGCATCATAATGCCTGATTTCTTTCACGCACGTCTTTGTACATCCGACACTGTTCTCAATTCGCGTTTAACCACAGTTCGCCATATACCGGTGGTTCTCTTCATTTCCTTCACATTTCTTTCATTCATTTTTTTTCATAATTCAACACTCAAATCCCGTCTTGCAAACGAATTTATCTCGAGCTCGGCTGTAAAATATCCTTGAATTAAGTCTGAATAACGAATTTACATGCTTTTGCGGGAAATATTTCAGAAATTGTGACTTTCAAACGTACTTGTTTATCCATCGCGATTTACCGTTTGTGCAGGGCGTAGAGAGTTGCGTGCACTCGTTTAAATAATGCAACAGAATTATAAGCTATTTTGCAAATGCATGCGTAGTTAACAACCTTGACTCATCTTACTCTTCGCATTTCATTCACTGAATTCCGACTCTCAATTTTTTTGTCCCAGCGGCTTCTTACACTCTCGCAGATATGCAGCTCGGCTCTCTGTCCATGGATGAATACTATGAATAAATTACCGAGATACCGCTGATCCTTGTTTCATGATGCGATATATAACTGGAGCGCGTAATAGTCGGAAACTGGGGGATCAAGGAAAAAAACGTAATAGTTTGCTAAAAAAATATGACTAGCTTGTGATACTTTCTTACTGTTCATACACTAAAAATAATCACATGCTGACCACATGCACACCGGTCAAGATAAGTTATCTTTAGCCAGCAGTAACCTTCGCCTAAAGTTGGCTTTCCCTGTATCGCTGCTCCTCTCATTCGTCTATATGCCAATGGCCATGATTTGGTATTTCCTTGTAGCAACGCCAACTCGAAAGACTCCTCGTCGAAGCTGTATACCTCACGCAATGTTGCGAATTGTGGTAATGTGGTAATAGCTCGACGCCCGCTGTTATGTTGATTATTAATCAGAGTGGCCTTTCCTCGAAAGGTTGCCCGTGTGATTGTCTATGGTTTTATTGTACGCCTAGACGATTTCTTATTCCCTATATCGCGGGGGCGTCCCCAAGAACACAGCGGTCGAACGTCTAGCCGTGCGTCTGCGCTCCATGCCACAGTCGCCAGTAGCCTATTTTCAGCAGCGTTTGTAAGATTTATTCCCTAGCGCGAATTTGCTATTCGAAAATCCCATGAGAAACAATTTATATCTGGAAGCAACGCTGAGTCTGCACGCTCGTTCACGTGCGGTGGTATTCAAACGTCTCACAGAGAATTAAAATATACAGGGATCTTCTAACAGCTGGCAGAGCGTGCATTCAGTTCTCTGGTTCCTGAATTCCAATCGTGCAAATCTGTGAGTAAAAGTCCGAGGCTGACGAGAAAAGAGCATGTAGGTATGGACTTGACGGTCGCCTTGTGTCTACTGACCTTTCAAACAGCCGAACAGAGGCGGGTCGTGAATTCGATTGGTCACTTTGTTACTCGGACAAGATACCCAAATCTAAGATCATCCAGTTTATCGACCGCCTCGTCATTCCGCTTATACCTATAAACAGGATCAGAGGTTTTCACTAGGTAAATTTGTCCACGATGTGCTGATGAAAATTAACCGATTTCTGAAAATCGTCGTTCGTTATTCTAACCGAACTGCCGGATAATATATCCAACCATTTCTTGAACTGCTGGCAAAATATTTACCTGTATAAAGATGTTGAACGTGAGCAGACTCCGCGCTCCCTCTCTCTCTCTCTCTAAAGTTTATTATAAGCTGCTTATTTCAACAACGTACTATCGACCGTATTATACACTGGAAAGAAAAATTGATAAACCAGCTTTTCCAAAGTCCGACGCACCGCCGTCGGATCAGCATGATTTTATAATAATAACTGTCAATATTATCCGTACAATATTGATTCTCATCACCGCGCAGATAATTGCATGATTTAATCGATGTAGGCGCAAATCGAGGTTGGATTGAATTTCGCAATAAGAGAGGCTGGAAATAGCTGACACTGTAAAGAGTCAAGTAGCCACACGAGTAATTCACCATCTGACGTAGAAGCCTCGGCGCGAGAAAAGGTCTAACAATAAGTAAAATTCACGCAATGACAATTGATTGTTGAACCGCTTAATTTCTTGCTCTATAGTTCTCAATGAAGTCCATCAATCCACATTGCCATCTGCCTGTTTAAGCAGCGTGGATATTACCTATAGGTATTTATTTCCTAATACGTGCTTCTAGTTCGCGTTGGCCTTGGCGGACACGAATTCATTGTACGCAAAAAGAGACGAAATTCTCACAGTCGGAGTCACGAGCTCAGGTGTCTCAGGTGTAATTGCTTTGCATAGTACGTACATTACGCTTACTCTATAATGCATACTAATTGCTGAATTTTTCATGAAAGTGCGACGCGTCTAAGCCCGTATAAACAAACGCATAGGTTAAATATTTGTCAATGAATTGTACGAATGACTAATGGTGAAAAGAACTTTCTGGACTTGTTAAATAATTTGCCAGTTGAGTTTATATTGTTTTTTTTTTTTTTGCGTTTTGTACCTCTCTTCTCACCCTACTTCATGTCCCAAATATCGTATTCGATATACTGTATGCAAAAATTTTTCTGGTTTTTTCGAATCTCCGATCAGTTTGGAACTTTTAACTCGATTCTAGACAATTCTTCTCATCGATTCGTTGCCAGTGTAGGTAAAAATTCAAAGTTTTTTTATACAAGAGAGAAATGTTATGCCCGTCTGAACAAATTTCATAAAATGGTAAACAATTCCCAACCGCGTTTCATATAATTATTTTCAAGGAGAAGTAAATAAAAACCATTAGTGCAAAGTTACTGTAATAACATGGAGAAAAACGTTGTTTGAAAAAGAACCTAGACATTCCTCGAAAAATATTCAAAATCGTTAAATAATCTGTACAGTTTTTCTACATCAGTAATATTTGCTTTTAAGAAAATAAATAAGATCCTGGTAAATTCCGATCGAGTGGTAATTCTGACTTGGTGGCAACGGTTACAATTTATTCACGGCGAGCACGGTATCATAACGATTTATAATACTAAATATACGTGAGAAACAAAGATTTGACACTTTAATAAGCAAACAGTATTCGCTTCTTCAATCGAATCAATGTCAATACAAAGAGTACAGCCAGCAGACATGGCGCAAAAAATCATGAAAAATGGCTTGTAGACGTCGTAACAAAAAAAAGAATAGTGCTAACAGAGGTCTTCCAGAGGTTTGTCAAATCTGTAAAATAACGTTACGTGAAGTTGCAACGACGGAAGAAGGGAACTTATGCAAACCGTGTCTATACGTGATGAAAGTTTGCGATATTGAAGCGAATTTTTGCACGTGTCCTAAATTACATTGTTACAATTTTTGGGATTTCCCTCACAGTCACATATTTAACATATTATACTGGTAGCAGGTCCGAGAAATAGACCCTGAAACGTGGTCCGGAATGGGAATTACCCGGTTGAAACGTCGTCGGGATTTCAGGCTATATGTATAAATAGATGTAATCCTCAGAATGAAAATATGTACGTTGTTATGGATTTATTGATTATCGTTATATTCAAATCAGTTACGCATGTCTCTATCAGAGATTGCCGTCGTGACGTAATAATGCGGGAACTGCTGGACCGGTTACAATCTTCGTACGTAAGGAATTTTTGTATACGCAGAAGGAGTGCTCAAGGAAGTCCCAAACCTCGAGTCGACTATATTTAACAAAAACACTCCTGCAAGGATTATTATACACGGCAGAAGATTGCCGTCTGCCGTGACGTTCGCATATATATATATATATACGATGAGAGGTTGAAGAGTATAAAATAAAAACGCAATCGTTGAAAGTGAACGGTCGTCGTTTTCTACGTCACATCGCCTCGGTCTATTCTCGGACTGACGTTTTGAGAATCGGTTATAACATTTTCAATTTCGTTCCAATACTTGTCTATTCTTACGAACCGATGTGCGCAAATCATCATTCGGTGATCCCTAGTACATAGTTACAGACGAGTTACCGCCTTGGGGTTGGAAACCAAACCGATAAATTGCAATACCTCATTAGCGCATTGTGAAGTGTACCGTTATTTCGCTTAACTTCCATACGTTAAGATCACCATTTGCTCGAAACTTTTTCTCTCTGATTGTGAATCACGGTTAGTAAACGTAGATAGGTACCTCTGTATTTGTGTATATTGCGTGTATGCAACACGCACGCGCGAATTTCTCCTCGTATAACTTCGTTGAGAAATATCTAAAGAGACTTTCTTCACGGTCCATTGCGACGTGCCGTTTCAATATACACTGCATTTGCCACCACGGACATGTAATTACGGCTTAAAATTATTTACCTTCGATTTTATCCAAGCAATTATCCACCTGCACACATTATACAACACGTTTCATAAATGGACTCTATCGCGGGATGTTCCAAGTGATTGGTTTTTTTTTTTTTTTTATTTTCCGCTAGCTGCGTGCTGCAAATTGCAGCAAAACACAGAAGCAAGTCTTCGGGTGTAGCTGTCATAAAACGTACCAAGAGTGCTTTGCCGATACGGAGCTCGTTAATAGATCGAGCGTAAACGGAACGCGGGGGTAAAAAGTGGTCGAGAATTAAACACGTCTGGAAGTTCACCCGACGATTTACCGGTTACGCCTTATGCAGAACCGTTCGGACAATTCACCATCGATGTTTTTCCCAGGCCGGGGATTCCCCCCCAACCACCTTGCATCCTTCAAGTAGGGTAATTAACTCTCTCGCCCCTTTTCTGCAGCAGATATTATATTATATCGGGGGGCGGCGTCGAGTCTCCTCCCAGCATCTCATGCAGCAGGTTATTTCTACGCACGTGATCCAGTATTACGGTCAATCCTCCACGGATGGCATTCTATAAATAAACCTATAAGCTACTCCCGGTACAGTCAGAGCCATGAACCCGGTTCAAATGCAGAGCTCCCCGCTTCTGCGACTCGCCCTAATTTATACTTATATATCTACCGCACATAATCCCGGACGATCTTAATTTCCCCAACTTTTTAATCTCCGAAGAACTTTGCGTTACGTTGCTTTTACGATCGTAAAAATCGTTCGGACGCAGTCATCGCTTATGGCAGCGTACCAAAAGGTACTGGCCCACGGTTATTCGCATCGCATTCGCTATTGAAAATAAAAAATTGATCATACACTGTATTCTCGGCTGGCTTGAATCGAACCTAACGTATTTATTCAACGGAATGGTTGACCTCGACTTTTCGCCTGCAGAGACGGAAGTGGAATAGTCGTCATGTTGACGGTGGAATTGGGTTCAGCTTTCAAATTATAGCTCGATGTATTATCAATTAGGTCATTGGATGGTCGGCCGTAATCGTTACAGAGTATTAATCCGTGTCACAGAAATAGAGTATCGCAATTTTAATTCTACACCACGCCAAGTTTTATTGCTATAAATTATTGCAGATGAACGGAAATAGATTTTCTCATCTGACAAAAGGACGCTTCATTCTCTATTTGACCTACTTTGATTTTACGAATTTTAATCGGGACAGTAATTACGATCACGCTCGGACTCGAATTCAAAACACACTTTCGATCCCAATACGACTTTGATCTTCGGGTCATCTGTTCACACACGTATTTTCCGCTTATGTTTCTTGAGAAACGTCCAACTTCTCCTTACAATTATCAAGTAATGACTGAGATTACAATTTTCCTTGAATCTTTCGATCGATGCAGGAAAGAATCGTACATGGAGTATAAATCGTACATGAAGAAACAAAAAAATTTATTCATCCAAAACTGGTTCCCAGACTTCCATTAGAATATACTGTGTTGTACGTGCTCCGTATCTGAGATGATGTCACGACGCATGATTCCTCAAACTTTATTTGATACTCTTGGAAAATATCCGTTCCGAAAAGTTTTCCGGACATTAACACGTGCTTATAAATAGGCCGTCGAACTTTTTCGAACAATTTTTATCCCCTGACGTAGCCTCAGCGGCTGACGCATTCGGGGTGATCTCTCGACGTTTTTATCGCCGTTTTCACGCCGTTAACATCACGGTGTCTGATTATTTTCATCAATTATCGTCATTCACCTCCTGCGACAGGAATATTATATTGCGAGGTATATTCACGATCGAGTTTGAACTCGTTATCCAGCTTTTTTGGCGAACGATCCGTAATTACAATTGAATATACCCGGAATGAATAAACATCCACAAGATATTACAAGCTTTTATTTCAGTATGAATTAACGCGGCATGTATGACCTGCTTGACTGAGTAAACTTTGCACACAGGTTTGGCACGAGAAAATTACACGTGCGACTGTAACAATAAGCGCGTTAGAAATACGTATGATCGTTCGACTGCCCACACATGTCGAAAATAATGGCGAATCGAATCGTAAAATCTAGTGAGCTAGTAATTGTTCCAGTTTCGATGCAAATGTCAAACGTGTCGGTGGTTTTTGATTGCGAATCACCACCGTGAAAATCATCAAGTCTTCGACGTCGTAGAGATTTCGTCACAAATGAAATGTTTGCAACATGCATTCTGCGCTTTTCGACGGAACTTTTAACCTTCAAATTTCAAGGTCCTACCGTCTGGCTGAAAATGTATGTAATTAGACGGTAACTGCAGTTTTTTGTTCTTTTTTTTCTTTTTTTTATACATTATTATCGAGCTTAATACACAAACTCGTAATGCGAATATAATCGGCTTAATTACTCGAATGGTTGTTTCAATTACTTTTGGAAATTATACATGTAACGTGGTATACTCGTATATCTCATTCCAGTAAACACGTGATACCAGTTTATAACTGACTGTGCGAACGAACGTGCTGACAAGAAGTGAGCTCACCCTTGTAATCGTTCTCGAAGTCCTTGAGAAATCACGATCATAACGAAAAAACACGTCACTGCCTGTATACGCAATGGAGCTCCATATATGCATACACCTTTGATTTTCGCTCGGGTTTTTCTTCCGTGTAATAAGAGTTTCTCGTCGATTCGTTACGTTGCACCCCAGCTTTGCGAAGCCTTTACACGAGTTTTATATTATACAACTTTCCGAGCTTTTTTCACAATGGACTTATGACTAATACGGTTATACGTGGAAGATCGAGGTCGCGTACACGAAATTTGGTCGGACTCGACTCTTCGCCCACGATCGTGATATAGCATACGTGTGTGTATTGACGTTAATTGACAGGTGGAGTCTAATATTATACCCGGAAAATAGATACTGTATTGACAATCGCGAAACATTTCCTTGACCGTAATTCTAAGGCACGTAATCTTAGGACGACATCTCCGAGTGGTATACATATATACATACATATGTATGTATGTTTGTAACGTAAGAGGAGAAAATCATGGTGTGATAACTGAAAATGACGAAACGCCGTACGCGAAGCCCTGAGTTATATTTAAAGCTCCAGCACTGGGCTAGATAAAGACTCGTAAAGGCAGTGAGAAAAACCCAACCTGCGTGTATAGACTTCGTGGGAAGAAAATTTCGTAACGAGCGCCACTGGTTGCCCACGTGATCGCACATAGTCAGACAAAGTCGGACGGTTGAACCCTGCACCGATCCCAAGCCTCGGGGAACGGCGTTTAACTATAGCCATAGCCATAGCCATAGCCATCCCTGGCCCGCTGACATGGCGCCCAATGGAAACCGTGGCAGACTGCAGAGAGGAGAGCGACAGAGACAAGGGGCAGTTCGTTCTTTGCCTCGTCGGAATAGGGTGCTGTTAAGACCTTGAACGCAGGATCGACGGAAGTCCGTCTGGAGACCTTGGTAAATGTTTCGTACAAACAGAATTATCCTAAGAATTTTGTCGTACAAGTGTATCGAAACGATACGATACGCTTGTTGTCAATTTACTCCAACTTCTTCCGTAAGACGTGGAATATTCTCTTGGATGAATATATTTTCTCGATCCTCTCAGCAGCGAACGTCAGTGCAAATGAAGAAATGGTCTCTCGAGTCCCGTTTATTCTCATTAAACGTAATGGTACGTTGGTATACCGTATATAAAATCCGGCCCCTATCCTACAACGACAAGTCCGTTTCGTTGAGTGGAATTTTTATGGAATCCGCCGCACACCCGCAACACGGGACATTGCCACCGTTCGTTGTGCACACTTACGCGAGAAATCGTGACAGCCAATATTCATCGGATCTCTTACCAACAAAGGATACGACTTACACGATACCGGGCATTCACATCTGATTCACGGTGTGCGGAGACCGTCGACACTGCATATGGAGCGTAGTCGCAAATTGACTGAAAGTACTGTCAGTACTGAAAATCTACAGTATATGTCACTTGGACTATACCATTTTCAGTACTGACAGTACTTTCGGTCAATTTCCGAACACGCCCATGGTCCTTCGAAATAACTTTGAACTGCTTAAAAAGGATATTGATGAACCGGCGTCAAGTATGCCTGGCATCCGATTTTAACGGGTACGATATCACAGGACGGACGATTGTCGGTGAGAGAAAAGGTCAGGCGACCTATGGCTGACGTACAAGGTGAATTGCATCGATGCAGGCCTCTCGAAATCCAACCTAGCCGCAGCTGAGTAAATTCAACGAGGGGTAATGCAGACCTGATCGATCTCCCGGTTACCGGGAATGGCCAGAGACAGGGTCGGGTATGTGGCCGCTTCCCAGTCTGGTTTTACCCCGACGACCGACGGATCGAAACCGCTCCGCCCAAGCCAACAACCTCTCTACTCTGTTTCACCTGTTCAACGATGTTCCACGATTTCATCCGACGCCGCCCGATACATCCCCGATTCTCAAACACCGGTATTTCCTTCTGACCGTGAAATTTTTAGGATCCTTTGTATCCACAACTCGTAGGTCTTCACTTTTGCACAGCCCTAACCTGGCTGTTACCTTGGCTCTTAAGAAAATCCGTCGGCACCACTGTAAATCTAAAGCGACAGACGAGCGGCGGCCATTCCGAGCAAACATTTTTCACATCGTGCAGTTGTTGCAGCTTTATAAAAGCCTATGGGGCTGGGAAATGGGCTTGGGCGTTGCTTAGCGACGGTGCAGGGTAAGGGCCGCTGAAGAAGCCAGGTCCGTAGGCGAAATGAGTCTTGTCTGAAAATAGAATGCACTTACAATTTTTAAACTCTCTTCACCTGCTCGGTGCCAAGCTGCGGCTTCCAGCTTCCCTGGAACTGACGTCACTCGCTGGAAATGATTTTCATATATGAGGTACCCTTTACTCCTGCAGGATATTCTTTGAATAAAATTTTTCTCTACGTGACGAGTTATACAATAATTGAAATGGCGATTACAATTGGTCTTAAGAGCTTTTCAACGAACGATGAATTCATCTTCCGGCTCCTGGTCACACTCAAGTTTCAACAAGCTCTGAGAAAAGAACCGATTACCTTGTACTTGTGAACTAATACTGAGACTGATTTTTTAGTTGCGCGTCATACTCAAGTCTTCATCTATTGTAGAATACATCATTCCATTGGAGAATTTGGGAAAATGAATGAATTATTGTAAAAGAACCGAACGCATTTCCGGTACCTACTGTAAAAGTGCCCGGGAGAAAGTAAACCACCAGACGGTCCTGAGCCCGTTCGTTCTCGGTTGAACTCCTCTCCCTCGGGCGATGTCTCCGGGTTGAAAAGAGGGTACAAAACGACGTCCCGACGTTCAGACGGACGACGCCCGCCAAGCTGTACTAAAAAGGATGAGATTTAGAAGAGCGCCAGCCGGAGCCGAACCTTGGCTGTGCATATGGTCGTACAACGTATATATCCAATGGGCCTATTTCGAGTAGACCAAGAAAATTCTTTGCCCTACGCCGGTATTAGTCAGATTTTCTCGTACGTGTGTCGACCACGCTTAAATCGTGACGTAAAACCGTAATTATTACCTCGAACCACCCGAAATATATGCAAATTTAGATTTCTGGCGCCTGTGCTAATCACCGTCAAATCGTTCAAGACTTAATTATCAGAAGGCCAGCGCGTGGCATATATTATACGGACGGGGTTATAGGCCTTTTGATATTATGTACTGATAAATTCCATACACGGAGTGGATAGGAATTAGTAGATCGAGTACGTACGTTGACATTTTACAACGGGATCAGATTCAGTAATTTTATGGACGAACGAATTTTCTTAAGAAAATTTCAGTTTCAACTGCCACGCTTAGAATTCCAAAAATTCCAAGAAACAGACGGAAACTGATCAACTCTAGATATGAAGATGACACGATTTAGCAAAAATTGATAATATGTTCATCAATTATACAGAATGCATAAAAATTCCGATCATCAAATAAGGTAAAGTAGTACTTTGGTCTAAAAACTTGTAAGTATAATAACTCAAAAACAATCTTAATTACGTGGCTGAATTTGTATTCTTCCGGTTTGTCAAAGTTATCTCATATACCGGTCACGTTGATTATCTTAAATTTGGTCTAATGACCGCCGGTAAACATCTGTGCTATTATTTCCAGCGATTACCTAAGCCTGTGTATAACGTCATGTGCTGAGATGCGATTTCGTGGTATAACAAACATGGGCCGATTAGCGATAATTTGAAACGTGCATGGTGGGTTTGCGGGCCAAGGAAAACAGATTCAACCTCGGACCTCAAAGTCGCGTTCTAATTGTAGCGGCGAAGCTGAAGTCGAGTGCCGAGATATTCGAACGAGTGAAAAAAAAAAATTATTCCGCCCATCTAAATAGCGTTTCGGAATTGCTGGGATGTCTGCGTCTGCCGCGAGAATAGCCCTCGTTCGTTATTCCCCTCATTCGAAATTCAAAGTCGAACGAACCCGTTGCAGGGCTCGACATGGATCCTGGCACTCAATCCAGGCAATATGCGAACAGAACTAAACCACAATATAATTATCTTCAAGTACATAAACAAGAACTTAACGATAAACCCTATTTCGATTAATTCCAGACCGTTCCGCTGTATCGCCAACCCGGATAAAGATCGACTGGATTTTCTTGGAAGATTATTTTTACACGCAGTGTCTACATGTCGCACGATCCAGCCTGATTTTCATTTCGTCGTATCTGCTTACGCGTCCGTATACATTAAGGTAGATGGTCGATTCGCGGTAGGCGATTTGTATACGAGAAATTTCGACGGTATCATAATATCGGTTCGAATTTATTTGTATCGGTATACGCAGAATCAGTTCAACTTTCTAGCTGCTTACCGTCCAATTCAAACTACGGTTGGTGGTAGAAAGTTGGGGGATAAATTCTTCACGCCAAGTTTAAAATGTGATATTGCGTGTTTTGTAAATTCGTTCAGAACCAGGATAAATACAAGTTTTTTTACGCCGAAGAGGTTCAGAAACCAATTTCCTTTCAATACGCAGTTGCGCGATACTTTTCCTGGTCAGGCGGAAACTTCTTCGGTTATACGTCTCTGCTCTCAGCTACAAGCACGATGTATAAAAACTAAATATTCACTTTTGCGTACCGGGATTTAACGTCACTTCGGCATGACTAAACGGAACCCGATTAATGAGAGATTGATAGTACATATCACCGTGTAAATGATTAGAGTCAGAGTAAAGAGTTTCTCCAATACGAAGCAGCTGCTGAACGAAGACTCTGCATGATTATCAAGTGTTCACTTAGGCTCGAAATAGATTGGACATGCAAGATAATCGTCATAAGGTTCTAATAATAATATAGATAATAAGTAATCACCGCTATCAACGAAGATAGCTATCTGAATCATACTCCGTATCTCATTAAACACTTGAGATATTTCTTGAGCTTTTCTCGATCAAGTGCGAGAATAAAGGTTTTATTGCTCAAGTTTACAGACTCGAAACGATACCAACGATTCTCTGAAACAATCTTTTGTACGTCACGAAAATTTTCAACGTGTTTGCAGTAAAATTTGTAAACCCAAGGCCGAAAGCTCGGAAAGCGATTAGCTAACAATAAAGACGCACTCGTCGCTCCAGTCATTGATCGAAGAGTCGGCTAATGGTAAATAATGATTTGTACAATTTTATCCCAATTGCGCATTCCGGGATATTGTGTCCGGTCCTTGTCGCCAAATTTTACAAATTTATCCGGCAATCGTGTGCGGTTTTAGATGTTTACACATCACGGTGAGCAAAATTTATTAAATTACCCACCATCGAGCAACGTGTTTCTTGCGAAGATGTTATTTTGACAAATTCAAGTGGTTATTCTACGTAACCAAGAAGGAAATATAAGAGAGTACCAAGAAGTTACCTCGGAGCTATTAATACTGAGATTTATCTTGATAAATACGTATGCATATGAGTACCTGCTGGAAACTAATTAGTGGTTAAACATACCGGGAATGGAACAAACTGCTTATACGCCATGTGCGATGTTTAACCGTTTCGGAGGATCGTTCGCAGTTCTCAATCCTACCTGTGTAATGAAAAATTGCGCATCGCCTTAGGTCACGCATATCAAAAAATAGTATCACTTATTTTTCAACTCACTTTTCCAAACACAAAACGTCATAATATGTGACGCAAATCGAACACTTGCGGGCTTATGAATACTTTTGTAGCCGGTAAACTGCAGTATATATATATACGCTATATATTCTAAATATCTGCGTGCTACACGTGCGGATATTGCATTTACCTAATCTTCTCTGTTGTATGCAATGCGATTGGAGGGCAATAAATTGGTGAGGGAAATAGAGCTGAAGCAAGTATTGAAGACAAAATGTCAAACGCGATTGCGTTCGATGCGTAAGTCAATAGCTGGTTCAAACTTCGCACATACGTGTATATACTTATTACAGGTACGCCAAAATTTCGCAACGTAACTCCAGAGTAGCTGAGTCATACGCTCGTTTTCTACAAGCTACTGACGAATAAGAACAATATATAAATATTTTTCAACGCACGTCGAGCGTCGCACTGTCAGTTGCATTGCCCCGAGGCTCGTCATGTGAACATTGAAGTCCAATGCTTGACTAGACATTTAAATCGCTCTAGCATTGTTCAAGTTCACTATTGTTTTCTAAAAAGTCACTGAAATAGATTTCTTTCCAGTAATCAATTCGATACTGCCAATTGTTGATCATAATCAACACCTGTACTGTGGAAATACTGCTGGATTATTTTTCGATTAAATATTTAACGATACAATCAAGATAAAAGAAAAATATTTCAGTAGAAAGACAGTCGTGTGAATAAAATGAGCCACCGTCGAATTAAGTCGAACGAAATTTACTGCGGATTTTTCAATATTTTGAAGAGATTTCAGAAGCAGCATGGATATCTAAGTTTTTGTTTAAAATTCCAGTATTTCCGATACTTTTGTATTTTCAAAGAGAAATATAATACATCATTTGCGACAATCTATTAATGAAATTAATAAACAGTAGGTATTGATTTTTGGTCAACTAATATCCTTAATTGATTTCTGGACTCCGTCTGGCTATAGAGCGCATTCAACCGTCGTAACGTGGATAATTTATCGGAAGCAAACTGAAGTTTGAAGAAACTGCCGAAAGGAGCAGAGCACAAAGATATCATCCTCTCATGACAAAAAGTTTTTTCTTGAACTTTCTCACTTGCATTGTCCCGCGCCGTCGTTGCTCAGGGGAAAATTGCCTGTAAAACGATACCAGGAACGACGATCCGCGCATCTCGAAATCGCGAAGAGCAGCAGCTGGCGCGAGCTGGTGCCAACCAGTTGCGGGTATACCAGAAATGGAATTTGGAGGAAAAACGTTCAATCCTCGGGCCGCTTATTTCGGGATAGTGCGGGCTCTTTTGTCCGTCGACAGATACCGTGCAATTAGTATTTTAGCGCAACGTTCAATACGATTATCGTAGGTGATCCATCAACTCGGTCGCGACTAGTGTGGATGAAGATAAATTGATGATTGGTCGTTTCCTTTGTTGTTATTATTATTTTTTTTTCCTCGTCCATTATCACAATAGGCTGCCTATTTATACACGTACCTGTGTATAAATCGAACAAGGAAAAAAAGCACGGGGCTTAAGTCGGGGATATTAGACAGCGTGAGCCGAATCTAGATCCGGTAATGAGAGCGAGCCGAGGACGCGTGCCTGCGAAATGAAACAAGTAATGACTCAAGTTGCGGTATAATTTAATCGGTTTAAAAGGCGGAAATCAAGCTGCGCACACAACTTTCGTTAGCCGCAAACAATACTTGACGCCTTGCGGATTCAACGACCCCGTTCGCAAAGTATAGCAGCAGCAGAATTATTATATATACGTGGAGGCAAATTCATGCCTTCCGGTCTCTCACGGTGTACGTATAACGAACAATTCGCAATTACCTACGAGACTGATTAAAAATCTATCGATCTCTGTCTCCGCAGTCAGGGTTACGGACAGGTAAACAATTTCGCCAACCTGTACGGATATGCGTGAATATATGCGCATGTATACGTATACAGATAGCCGATGCATACAGCAATACGCGTATCGACCTCGACCCGACGTGCGTATCAACTCGCATACTATTCGCGAAATTGAATCGATTCCAGTCACCTAGGCATAAAACTTTCGCACGGCTCATTCATAATTTCTGTACATCGGCCTATTTATACCGCCTCAGGGGCGATAGGACAGTCGGCTGAACGTGCGAATAAACGTCCGTTACGGGCACTGCAACTGATATTGCGGTTGCGATTCGAACTGGTAGTTTATAATTAGCGAAAGTGCGTCGTAGTTCCTTCGCCGTCGTATCAGGGAAATAAGAATATAAGCAGACGAGTAACGCCGTCGACGTGGCTTAAAGTCTCTTTACTTGGGGCCAGTGCACCCTGCACGTCGACGCGACGATAGAATTGGCCGGAGTCTCGAGGCGAAGAGGGTCGGATCTCGTATCTCACCTCTTGTCACACCTACGCTATATCGTCAAAGTAAACTTTTATGCGGCGGACTCGACTGTATAGAAACCCCAGCGCGCCACCCACGCCGATCCTTCGTTGCAGGCTCCTTTTTATCAACGCCCGAATAATTGCACATCTTGATTCGACCTGCGCTTGTTTACATCTCGGTCTTGTATCTTGCGAATTGCTTCAGACTTCGCCTTTGCACTCGTAATAAGCCGTATGCGCGTTGCGAATCTGACCGGGCGAGTATTTTTGAAGTAAAAAACAACCTCGTCGAATTTCATTTTGAAAACTTGATATCACGTCTCTGTCTCAAACTGTAACGAGGCTGTGCAGGAAAAGTTGACTGTGCTTTTTGTATCTTTCTCTTCATAGTTACTTCGCTGCGTATGTAGAAATTTTTACTACGTATTTCATTGGCACTTGTCTATACTTTGGAAGTAATAAGACAATCGTAATGTATAGACAGCGAATATGTTTATATACGTCGGTATAAATGAACAAGTTATTACGAACGTCGATTATAAGACGAAAATTAAAGGTGAAAACGAGATGCAAAAATCTTACGCAATCTATATAGATTGTGAACTTACCGTAAGTCTATCGTGACAAGGGGTTTGAAGATTTTCTTAATACTGTATTCTACAAAATATTACGCCAGTTGGAATGCTCTTTCGATAAATAAGTAGAATTTCACGCTAGCGCTACATGGAAAAACATTCAAATAGGGCCCTTCTAGGACTACGAAGGACTCCTTGTATACCCACCTATGTGAAAATAGTCACGTAGTAAGAAATGTCTGCGAGACCACAGGAGATGCCTCACTTTTAACGAGTCGCGTCAAGTCCTTCAGATCACAAGACTCCTGCATCGCTTCTCGAGAGATATTGGCTCGGAACATTTTTTTCCAACTCATCGCAATACTTTGTCGAGACTAGGCAGCCCGAAATAAATGAGATGCCGAAATTTCAGGAAAAGTGTCTGTTGACCAACGTTTGTGACAAGGCATGATCATATTTTATGTCACTACCAGTCACGCGTTTGCAAGTAAATGAAATGTAAACCGGTTTTAACAGAGTCGGAGAAAATCCCGATCAGTTTCCTGTGTTAATGTAATACTTTCAATATAAGAAATTTCCGAAATTTCTTAACACTTTTATAGTGATCAGCAGCCGCATTGGAATTTAATTTCAAACAATTGCCAACCTTTGGCTAAGCTGCATCTTTTAGTTCCATTGAAGATTGAAACATTATTGCAGAATTTACTTTTTCACGCAAGCAAACAAAATTCAGAAATACCGAAAATGATGTCATTTACGTAATGATTATGAATCAAGGCGTCTTGCCGCGATTAAAATAATTTCACAAACTGTTAAAGATTGAAAATAAAGCAAAATTATGAAGAATTAAATACTTTATCACGACGACGTAAGAAACGAAGAAAAAAATTCAGCTAACATGTAGAGATTGGTAAGCTCGATTCCTATATGTGTAGTATGAAAAAAAAATTATCGTATTCATTCAACTGATTAAAACGTTCACGGGAAGCTATCGTCGCGAAAAAGAAAAAAAAAAAAAAAAAAAAAACCTCCGTCCCATGCATGACTTGACGTAGTAAAACTTTTATCGCACAAGTGTTATTTCCAATGAAAGGAGTATTTTATACAGATGCATGTGTAATGTAAAATACAACTTAACGCGAGTAAAAATCAACGGCCGTGGATATTTGGCATAATAAATTTTTAACGAAGCTGAGTAGTTATACTCGCCCATGCTAATTGTAGCTTAAGGCTAAAAGGAAGATTTGCAGGAAATCTCGAGTGATCGTAATAATTCGTCCTCGATCAAGCTATTCCTGCAACTTTGTTTTACTCTTGTTGCGCAACAAAGATCCTCGGTTAGCGGGATCTGTAGCTATGGTAACGATCGTCTGCCGTGTATATACGATTCTTCTATTATATTCTAATTTCCTTCCGCAAAGCTTATTCGTACGGCGGTGAACCGGGAACCGGGGATCTTATATTACTCACACGGGCCGAGCTGCGGTGGCATCTGGTCTTTGTTTGGATAGCGAGACCTACACGTGTAAATTTTGCTCTCACTCTCTCGCAAGCGCGTGCCCGACACGCTACAGTCACATGGAATATATCAAAGGGTGTCGCTTTTCCCGCAGCTTTTCCATACGTGGAATATTACGCCGTAAGACTCGAGTGCCGGGTGGAGATCACACTTCGGGTCGATAAGTACCACGTTTTTTCGACTTCCGACTTCCCGGATCGGTTTTGCGATACGGGACGGAAAATTTCAGAAGAGACCGTGGTTCAGCGTCGAAACGAGATTTCGGTCGAGTCGAGGCTAACATAACGGCGAAAATAAAGTCCGCGAATCGATTACAGTTCGCACAAAGCCGACGGCCAAAACCTTGGCCGATCTAGTCATGCTAAAAAAGAAGAAAGGCGAAAAAAAAGAAAAGGTGAGAATAGCGGCGAAACTTTCCTCGTCTCTCTAGCCCTGGCCAATAGCCGAGACTCGATGTGGGACACGGACGACTGGATCGGACTAGACGGTGAGCCGATCGTCTCACCGCGAACGGTGCGCTTGCGGATGCGCAAAAGGCGGCTAGATTTCACGGAGAGCGACTGAAAGAGGAAATTGATAAAAATTCGCACGAGTGCCTGATCCGTGAGGTTCTCTCGGCTACGCGGAGAGAGCCGGCTGATCGCGAGCCTCGAATTCTGCGATCTCGAGGCGCGATCGAGGTTTCGCCTACACGCCACAGGCACGTGATCCGAGATCCTGGAACCGTTCGACCGGTCAGGTATAATCCGTCTAGAAGCGAGAGATCACGACTGGTGTGCGTGGATCATGCGTTTGTGTGACACACGTACGGTATAATGCTAGCCTCGCTGATATTGTCCTAAAAATATAATTAATACGTCTTCAAGACTCATTTACTAGTGTATTTCGCTTATTCTTCAATACCTGGGTACGTGTGTACCAACAGACACTCAAGATTGAAACATGTGCGATTGTTCGTTGAGATATGTAAAATATCCTGCCGCGGAAGATAAATCGGTTGGTAGAAATGTTCCTTATCTACAGTGACGTTAGAAAATAATCCAAACGTATCGACGTTCAATGGAATTCTCGAAGCAACGTCATCTCGATCACTCGAAATGAATTATCCATCATCAATCCTATATATAGTCGTGGATCGTACATCTGTTTCGTTTCTTCTTCGTTCACTTCGACTTGAAATTATAATATACCGCAATTCTTTGATAGTCACGATGTTGGGAGCGAATTTTAGACGTATTTGACACTTCACGATTAACATCGTGAGTTTGACCGTCGAGAATGGACTGCATCCTTCACCGCCTGTTATACTTATCCTTGCACGTTTCCTGTGATTTCTGTTTGGTCAATATTTAATTATTTAAATATTTGCCGCGCGTTGAACGAACGTCACGATTCGTGTATATTCGTTGGTAATAATTATTGTTCACAAAGAACGGTTTGGCTCGACACTTCTGGTTGAACTAGGCAAGCCTATGCGCGTTATATGTGACTTGTTCTTATAGCTCTGCAGAATTCAATCTAGTCAGCCCACTTTCCACGACCACGCAGTTCGCGCACTGCATCTAACTTGTAACATTCGTCGAGGTTAACGCTGCATTGTTCCAGATCGTGAAATGCCTGCGCAAATTTCACCAGCTAGGTTGACGAGAACTATTTATCGAAATGTGCACAATTTGCAGTGTTTAATTGAGGAATATTTCTGGTTGTTTCAGATCCAACGGTGGACAGCGTGTACATGATATGCGGAGTTCTGATCGCCATGGTCCTGGTCGGGGCTATCATCGTATTGCTCGCCGTGACGATCAGGTAAGTCCATCCGCGGTGTAATAACGACGTGCTCTTCTAACTACGATAAGTACGATCATTGTTTGGCTATCAGCTAACGCAACGAACACCTGGTGGCACTGTGCCAGCAAAGAAAAGAGGAAACGAGTTTACCAAAGCGGAGATACATGAACGATGTGTAGTTCACGTTATGAATATAGGTACATACGTGCGTAAAAAATTTTACTCGTGTGTCAAATCTAGATTTATGGTTTATCTGTGTATATTTGAAAGTCAAGTTATTCCAGGAACATGGAGTAGCCGCTATGCGTGTAGGCAACATTCTTATTTCGAAAATTATTCGATTCTTTTTCCTGCCTCTCTTTGCCAGTCCATTCACGATTGACTTCACGGAAAAAGCTCCGTGGCAAGTAGCTCGTGGTATTACCGGGAGATAGGAGGACACGACAGGCTATTGTAGCTGCAGCTGATAGTAAAACAATTCGTGATATGGCCGTATATTTTGTGCGATAACAGTCTTGTGAAATGTTACGAGATGAGGAGCATGATTCAGTGCCTTCTCTTCCAGAGAGTTGAAACATATATACGCGCTTCGTACGAGTTGAGCAAAAATATGATAAAGTAGCTACGACTTCTTACCCTTATCTCAAACGTTTCATAATACTTTTCTCAAACTATCACGTTGTACGGTATTATCATACGCATGCGATGAGCTTCGTGAGACGAAAATTCTAAAACACTTAATACCCAAATAGCCGAGCATCTAAACTACTCATATCGATATGGTGAAACGAGAGTTGTAAATCAACAGATACTGGTACTGACGTCAATAGCGCACATGGTGGTTTACTAATAGCTGATAAGAGCGCTGTATTATATACTTAAATCACTGCAATTCAGCTCCATTTCACAAACTCTATGCATCCTCGGTCGTGGATAATCATTTGTCTTTGACTAAAAGAGGAGATATACGTATCGAACCTCGTCGGAAATATATTGCGGTAGATTTCCCACTACTACGTTATCGATTTTATTGACTACCCATATAAATTTTCCCACTTTCCTGAAAAATACTTACGTCACAATTACTATGTCATACTTACGGTTAACAATGAGTGAAGAAATCGAAACATCCTTTTTCTTTAATCTGCTTCTCGGTAGATAAGAAAAATAATAATTCATACTGGAATTGATTTCACATACATGCATAGCCTGATAGCCATATCACCATCCCATTTCTCCGTACTGCCAGTGCCATGGCCGAGAAGATGCGGTAGACCCCAGACGCATTAACGATAGGCGTGTCATTTGAACGCGGAAACCTGACACCGAGTCGCGCATTCGTATATCCCCAAGAAATTCATACGCGCACGTGATAACCGTCGGTTTCTTTTTTTCTTTTCTTATATCATTTACTCTCTTCTTTCTTTCCTTTCGAATGCGAAGCGGTAGGTTGACTCAAATAGTCAAATCAAGGAAGATGACAGCGCAGAAGCGGACTCTCTATTCATATGTGTAATAATAATTCGCGTCTAGATAGCAATAATGGAGAACAATACGCCGGACGGGTTTGAATTGGTTTGTGGGTCAATAAGTGGGTTAAGATCAATTAAGGGCAGTGCATGAGAGATCGCGCGTCTACACAAATTGACAATTAATTGCGACACATGTTTCGGTTGCACAAGTAAACGCGTCGATGTCGATGCAGAGGACACCGCACTCGTCTCGCTGCAGGGGTTGCTGGGTAGTCGGCGTGCACACATCTACCGTATACGTAGACGCAAGTATACGCGTGACCACGGTTGCAAACCGACGTACGGATTCACTTGGAGTTTCTCCATCACGTGCAAGACGATTGAAATAAAATTTTCCTCGCATAACGTAGAACGCGTGACGAGTGACGAGCTCTGCGGGATAAGTGATATGCACCCAGTTTGAATGATATAATCGCTATCGATCACGCATACACGCATGAATCTTGGATTAATTTATCCTCGTGGAATTTACCGGCCTCACCTTGAGCTAAAAAATTTGTCAATTCCGACGAGTGCAATTAACATGAGTAAACGTACTACTCGTGATTCATTTCGGTTGTTCGTTAAACCGTTATTCGAATTCACCCGACTTACTCTCCGCGAATATAGCGCGTTTCAAAATCGTTTACGTCAAGCTCGTTTACCGCTTCTTTCTTTTCTTTGACTTTTTGCTTAAGCTCGTGCGTCGTGATCTCTGCGGCTATTACTGCAGTTAGTCGCATGTTGCGGGGTTAAATTCACATTATTTTGGATGATCATTTTATTGCTGCAACATATTTGTACAGCGTCATTTGTTCATATTTGCGCAAATACAATAACACGGCAAGGTCATGTCACGCTTGTACAAAAGCATGAAAAAAAGCAATTGAAAAACGTAAGATAAAATGTCGGTGATCGTTATTTTTCGCAACTTTCGTAGCTCACATTCACAGTCCCTGATATCTCGCTATGTATAATACGTTCATACGCGAAGTGCGAATTCATCTGGCCAATTGAGCGTATTATATAATACACTGATTGCGTGCGAACAAATATGTCGATTCGCAATTGATCCAGAGTGTTAAGATTATGTACTCGGAGTAAATAATTACGTCCGCGCTGGTTAAATCCTTTCTAAATTTTGTCCAAAAACAGAAGAAAACTAATTTTGATTATCTGAATCTACGCACAAATTTCAACTGCGTGTAACTTTTTTTCTTCTCCGTTGTTCGCAGCTGTAATTGCCAAATCTATGTCTTGGAACAATTTGCGCAAGGATGGGGAGAAATAAAACATATTTCGTAAAAACTTCTCGGACAGTTTTCAAGAATTCACAAACTGCCAGGTTCAGACGTTTTGGGTGGAAGAAAAATAAATCAAACTTTTGCAACAAAATCGCGTTAATCTCACACTGCACTGATTCAAGTAAGAAAACAATCTATCGAAAGAATATCCACCTCTGATGTTTTGTTTAACAGTTTTCAGACCATGACGCATTTTGAACGATGTGATGTCTACTCCGCCTGCGTGCATTAAATTCTAGTCGTATTATTATTATTATATATATAATCGTTGCTCATTTGAAACCATTTTCATGTTCACGTAATATTTAATCGGTTGCTTTTGCGCATTTCTCTCATCCCTCCGTTATTAAAGTTAATGCGAGTAGACATTGGAGCGGGCTGTTGATTGCAATCTCAAACAAACCCCAGCCGAACGAAACGCCCGGTAGTGCTCTCAAAAGTATAGAATAATTATTTTGCGCTACTTCGCAATTGGCACATATCGCAGCTAATTTGCCAGCTAGATTCGCACCGTTGTCCACAAACGAGTTGCAAGCGCGAGCAGCTATATTAGTAGCCTGGGAACTCTTCGTGCAAGGCCTTCGTAACACAAACATAATAAATAGTTCTTCCCGCTGAATTTTACCCACGTCACCGTTAGTGTATTCCAGGAAATTCTACTCGCTTACATATTTTTGTATCATATTAATTATCCACTACACCGAATTAACCTCGGTCGAAAATTTTTTTTCCATTTTTATGAAACGAAATTAATAAGTTCTTAGATAATTTACGTCATGAACAATTTTGTACACTAAACGAGTAAACGGAAATTTTTCATCAATGTAGCTCACGCTGGATCATTGCGCAAATATGTCTGATTAATAATATTTTTATCGCGATATTTTAGGGTTCATTAATTGGTCAGTTGACTCCGATTTACGGAGATGAAATTGTGCGAAAAATTCATTATTCCTTGAAGCGGGTACCAGTCAATAAAATAAGCACCCTGCACGTTTGTACGATATGACTGTGCACCTAATAATAGAATCAATAATTTGGCTATAGATATTGTGATTATAGATCACCTACGATACACCGCACGTGACAATACTTCGTAATAATGTAAGAAGAACGTGAAAGCGACGAGACTTCATTCTTTACGGTAAACATCGAAATTACAAATTCAGTATCCTTATAGAGAGATCTGGCAAATACGACAGTTGCCATTGAAACTAAGTGCTCCCGACGCTCAGGAGACTATGCTGAAAAAATTCGCATGAAGATTAAATCGTTGAATAGTTTCCAACGCGACGGTTGTTCCTCCGGTATTGCAAAAAAATTCCATTCAAAATTACCCAAGCTTCGCGTAACGAATAGAGACCGTTTCTTTCCTCCTATCACATAAACTCTGATAAAACTGCGCGTGCGAATACTTTTTCAGAGATATTTGCTCTGCGGTTCAATTTATGAATTTGCATTTCACTTTAATCGTCTAACTCGGATACAGTGTTAAAAAACCGAAATTATTATAATACCATAAGTAAGGTTGAATGCCATTTTCTAAATCTGATAGGCATAGCGAATTACCATCGAGACACACGCGTTCGCTTATCTTGCGAACTGGCTTCCCGTATATAGGAGAAGCGAACGGAATTAATTCGGAGGGGATAAGTGTGGAATAATACCGATTTTAGAGTTTATCTACCGAATGAATGTCGTCAAACATTGGGTATACAAGTTATCCACTGACGTATGTCGCCATCTGCAAAACAATAATAGAAAGATAGTCAAAGTGTCGCGACTGGCTGCTATAACATGTTGACGTGTCACGGGTGGTACACTCATCAAGTGTGAGGTAAACTCAGCTAGAAGAACAATGAATTATCAATACATATCGGTGTGTAGAAATACAACACGTATACGAATTGTACGCCAAGTCGTTGGTTTTAAAATTGTGTCTTCTTTATTATCGGGCACATGAAAAAACCTGGTCGCGTTTAACGCCGCTTATGCATCGTTATTGGGGAATTAAACAAACTGCGCCGAGTGTAATCGATGCAGGCGTAAAACTTACGCGTCTAAAAATAATGCATCAAACTGTATAGCTGGACGATACTACAGGCGCCATTGCAGTTGCTACAAATTGAAGGGGGTTAGAACAGCGTTCGATGCGTGGTGACTGAAGACCGACCCTATAAATGACCCCAAATAACCCCCAGCGAGTATCGAACACGTGGCACGTTCGGTTGTAACGTTATCTATAAGCTGCAGGCTTGCCAAAGAGTCGCGCTCGGAACGGTTCTTGTATAATTAGTGAAACGAACCGTCACGCTTCCGATACTTACTCAGCTTGATCGACTCTGTAAAATAATCTCGTTTCAGTGTTTCGCATAATCATTTTGTCACATCGAAGTTCCTGAACGTAGATCCCAAATTACATTCATCTATTAGATTGCTCCCGGTGTTCCCAGTCACCGTGTCATTATCCGAGGGACGTTTGTTCGTAACCGTTTGCACTTGCTAGCCAGATTTTAAGAATAATATCTTTTCACTGAGAGGAATATTTTAACCAGCAAGTCCAGACACTAATACGATAAACTATCAATCTCTAGACTTACGAAAATTGCGTCATCCGGCTTATAGATACTGTTAATTCGTTCATTACTCCACGACTATTATCGATAGCTCATGATCAATGGCCCGATGCGAGTTTCAGGTACTCGATATGTACCTTTGTTAACTCTGTGGATGATCTTATTTTGCTAATCTTAACGGTATATCGTTTTCGAAGATTAAGTACAATTTTGTGGGTGTGGTTGGGTTACACTAACTATAGACACTACTTTCCTTGCGAAAATCAAGTACCGTTTTAAAGACAATTGACTCACGGGCTCTTAGAAAGTGGATGTAAAACAAATACGGATACTTCGGGTTCGAACCGAGCACTCCGTCCAACCTCGGACGGCTGGCTAACCATAATGCCTAATCTTTATGGTTTGCTCATACCTAAATTGTACTCAGGTAGATATGGGGGTCCGAGCAATGGGTAACCTTCGCTGCGACGGGTATACACATAAGTGAAATAGAGAAAATAATGGAATACTAGATTGGTCACGGGCAACGAGGGTGAGTTACAGGCCGTGTGAGCGTGCTGTTTCCAGGTACAAGCCGACGACGAAGGGTTGCTCATGGGAACGCAGGGCCAGGGCGCCACCCACGCTAGACACAAAAGTAGACGAATTCAATTACCCAGGATTGAAAATAGACTAGGTATATAACCCGTATGTCTCCGACGGGCAGAACAGCTTTCGCGTTAACATGATGGAAGGGGAAAAAGAGAAAGATGATAAAGTGTAAGAATAAATAAATTTCACCTGTCTAACGATATACGCTCTTTGCGGCCATGTTTGTCAAAAACTTACAGCTCAGTTTTCCTCGTTCATGGGAGTGTTTCTCAAGGGAGTTTCGACATTCGCAAGAAATGGATAGACTGGGGACAATCGCTCAACCACGTTACGCGCAGAATAAGCAAGACGAAAACGGGGGATGGAAATCATTAATTTCGATTTTTTAGCCGTTCGTATCTTTCCATTCATTTTCCGTGTAACAATCGTAAAACCAAAGCCACGCGGCGAGCACCGACTTTAACGCAGATTATTACCGCGGTCACTCGGTACCGTCAACGTTGCGGTTCATCCGTCGACTCTCAAGACGAACAAAGAGGAATCACGAATCACGAATGAAAATTTTAGTTCGGTTGCCGTACAGCAAATATGTGCGAAACTCAACGGTAAACTAAACAACTAATTGTCCATTTCTCTTTATTTCTCCCATGTGTGAAGGTGTGGAAAACTGAGCTGTTGCATACTTAGAAACCGTATTAATGCGACAGAAATATATGTCGCGATGATATTTTTCCCGGTTGAGAAAATTAAGATTTCCATACAGGCATATTCTTCGTATTGTTTCGTCATAACCGATTCTACGAAAGTTTAAATATTCCCGAAAGGTGACAGTTGGTAGTTGCGCGTTTGCGGAGTGGAGGACTGTGTGGCTGTCGACGGCCACGCAGGTCTGGGGAGAACCGTAGAATCATAATATGCTGTTTAAATCAGCACAGGCTCGCTCCGATTGGCGGGCCGAGGCTTATGCGGACCAATCGGAAATCGGTGGGGAGTGACGTCACGTTGAGCTTTATAAGCGCGCGCGCGCTGGGAATTCGCTCAGACCTCAGACTAGCTTTGAAATGAGCGCGGCGAGGCAGTTCTCGTTCGAGTATATCACTCGCCCGACAGCTAAAAGTTAACTTTAAACCTAAGGTTTAGAAAAAAAAACAAACCAACAAATAATAATAACAACACCGAAAAACCAAGGATATATAAAACTAGTCAATTCATTAACATGTGTGTATTGTAACTTAAAGTGAAATATTAGCGAATGTTGTACAGAGTGTATTTAATTTAGTATATTTATTAACGCCCACCGTAATCGACCAATGTTCTATGATCATACTTCTTCGTGTGTAAGAATTGAAAGTTCAGTGCTCCAAAATCGTTTCAAATCGTTGTCTCGATTTTGATCATCGTCTACGCCATTGTGTGTTGTGAACAGAGTAAGGCAATTTAGTCTTTGCAAAACGGGAATAAGATCGAAACAATAACAGAAAAACATTATAACATTGTACTTGTTACATCGTCCGGAGTAAACCACCGTGCAAACGTCAACCCAAAGTCATAAGACATAGTTGAGTAAATCAGAAAGCGTAAACCTTCGGCTAAAGAGTTTGCGTAAAGGAAGAAAAAACGAATCGTCGAAAGACTGTTTGGGAGTATTAGGGAAAAATCAAGGATTTTCTCTCCGTCGTTGCTGTTGTTGTTTCATTTCCTGTATTAAAAGTAAGAATTCTCGACTTGTTCGAGGGTTCGCCATACCGGCCAAAAAATTCCTTCCAACATTCCGAAGAAACTCACGAAGCTCTACCTTAAATATAAAATGGTAGGGAGCAACGGGACGATGCTTGCAATACGTCTTGTTCGCAGCAAATTGCGGAAACGAGAGGATCACTCGAACACCGTGCATCCCGAACCAGCCGTTGTACAAACTGCGGCTGCGCCCGTTCCTGCATCCGCATCGCCGACGGCGAACGGAGCCCTTCAGTCCTGCGACGCAATGCCGCCGCACTGCACGGACCTCGGATCTTCCGCCGACCCGGAACTCACCTACGCCGGTCAATTTGTATGGCAATTTCCACCACCGTACCCTCCACCGCACACACCGCCGCCCCAGTACTCGCTGTACAGTAACGACCAGGTAAGCCTTCGAACGATTCAAATTTTACCCCAAAAAACCTCCGAGTTCCTTATTACCCTGTAACACTGAATCCCTAACTCCCTGATTACCCCAGAAAATGGAAAGTGCTGGTATCCACTTGTATTGATACGAAAGCGCGCAAGTCCCTACCGAACTTATCTCTAATGCGGTTCGGACTTCACGAGGTGGGGAATTTCGAAGTAGCGTTACTCGTACCGGATGTGGTCTAGCTTCTCTCGCTCTCTCTTTCTCTCTCTCTCTCTCTCTCTCTCTCTCTCTCTCTCTCTCTCTCTCTCTCTCTCTCTCTCTCTCTTCTTGCTCTGTCAATTGGGTACATTCGCAGTCACATAACGATATCTTGTTCGTCCGCGATTCGTTTTTTGAATTGGCGCACCGTTACAGCGGCGCCCTATTTGCGCAATCTGCGCAACTCAGCTTCGTTCGAAATGCCCGAATACTCGAGCCGGCGCCACTGTGACGACCTCGTTTTCACACAATAGAAAATAATGCCGTCTTTAAATTTATAACAAAAAAAAAAAAAAGAAAGGAAGAGTGGACGAGAAGTAAGCAAGACAGAGACCGCCTGCCGGACAAAAGTAGAACGTGGCATGTATATCTTCGAACGATGAAGGAGATCAGGTGAAAAAATAATCATCGTAGTCGCTGTGTTTACACATTAAAATCCGTCGGTCCGGAAATTCCTCGGTGACTTGTATAGACGCACGCGGCTTCACGTTCGCAACAGTATTTCAGCGCCTGATTTCACGACTGGGGATATCCGGTTATTCCCAAAGAACGCGACTGTCGCCCGTACATTGAAAGCTGTATGTAACGAATCGTTCAAAAGGTAAAAAAGATACGAAACGTAGCCTTAGAATGCGTATCGTCTAGACACACGGTCTCTTGTACACCTTGTATAACACGTTGCGCAGGTACGTCTTTTTCTCATGAAATAACGCTACCGCATATTAATAAATGAGTTGGACGCGCGTGGTAGTAACTCTCGAATAATTTTATATCACGACGATAAAGTTCTCAAACATCATCGAGAATTACAACATTGCTCGGTGTATTTGCTCGTAACACATTTTCTCATTTCCTCCGTTATATCGTGTCTTGTGAAGACATAAAGTTGAAACGAAGTAAAGCAAGAGAGAGATGAAGAAGAAAAAAAAATACACACCGCTGCCTGATTATCCTGCTGTAGTGAGATTATAATTTAACGGTCAATATAATGAGTTGGTGGCGCTATCGACTTTGTTCACCAAGGACAATGACGCTGGCGCGTGCGCGAGTTATTTAGATATCGTGAGAGGTCGTGGCTAGAATGTCATTTTAAAAATTCTAAGCAGTCTACTCGTAGACGCTCACTACTAACCGTATTACGAAATGAGACGGAAAAAATTTCTTGAGTTCATTCAGTCACCCTTTCCAACCCGGCTGCACCTCGGTAAATTTCCTTGATAGCGATTGTAGGGCAACATTTTATAATATTCTCCAGGCTGTTCGGGCTGACGGCCAACGGTTGAAATTTAAATTTAGAGTGTGTGCGGCAATTCGATATTCTGCCAGACTTCGCGCAGCTGTCAACCCCCACCGAGAGAATATAAAATGATTCCGCCGCGCCGGTCGGATCCGTTCGCTTGCCTGCCTGCATTCCCTTGGCAGCTTCGAGGAATCGTTACTTACGTTCGTAAGAGAGCCGTCAGAGAAACGCGTAGCGTGTATAAATCCGAAACGTATAAGCTGTTTCGTAACGGTCCGAGAGTCTAGACCTCGTCTACTTGGCTGTAAACTCCGTCAAAATGAAACGGCGAGTGGCTGGCCGGTCGACGCGGCCAGTTCTCTTTCACCAACAGGCAACATATGCTATGTTTAGGCACGCGAGTTGGTATTTCTACACGCTTGACTCCGGTTATAGCGCGGGGGAGTACAAATCTGGTTACAAAACGCGGCACGCCGCGGACTGACGGTTCAGTGACAAAAATTACATCGTCGACAATCCCTAGGAATGTTTCCTCTCTTGATATTCTTTCTACAACAATATACAGGTATATTTTAGTAGACTTTTACGCGCTCGTTTGATTTCAACGGATGTTGCGACGCCTGCGAATAGGTTACTACGCACACGCGAGTGTTCGCGGGCTGCGTTGCCACGAGGCTTGCGAAATCGGGTGACTGCGTAAGAACCCTTTACCCTCATAATTTTTTCCCCAAATACGCGATCGACGAAAGTGGCGGTATGTTAACGGTGAAATCCCCTTTTTCTCATTCCAGGACACACTCGTACACGCACTACCTTCGGAGAGGGCCGGCTTTGCGAAAGGTTTTCGTAAGAACCTTGGCGGTCGCTGGCGACGCTTAGTGAAGAGAAAACCCGAGATGGAAACATGCTCCATTCCGCCAGAACTCAAGGATCAGCTTAAGACCATCTACGTCTATTGACCTCGAGACCTTCCTTGATATTACTTCCATTCAGTAATTAATGCTTTCCCATATCGTAAGATAGTTCATACTTCATACCGCATCTCGACGAAGGAAGGGTCGGTATGCCCGGGAACAAAGCGCAACGAGGCTCAGGTCAAACCTCGGCCAAAAGACAAAGATTTAAGGAAAATATGTACGTATTTTGAAAGACAAGAGAGGCGTCAATGGGAGATGTGGGCAATGAAGCCCACGTAGCAGCACACATACCACGAAGTGTCTTATGCCCTTGTAACCAGCCCAAAGCTAGCATCGTTCTAGAGTGAGTCGAGACTTGAAGTCTGGAACTAAAGGTGATCAAAAAATGAATTTGTACAGAAACAACAATTTCTCAGATCTAGAATAACGATGGCAGCAATTGGCGAACATCTCGGTACTCTATATCCGTGTAAAAACTTCCATTCGAGTTATTTATTAATCAACTTGAGATATAGAGTTATCAATAAAAGTGCCTTTTTCAAACGGACAAATTTTCACCTTTATATGCACTCGTAGAAGCACAAAAGATGTTCAGAAGACAGAATGGCGCGATGGACTTGACGAGACTGAAACGTAAAGTGTACGACGACAAAACGAGGGTTGTACCCCGTAGCTTTTGAGTACGTTTTTACACGATAAAAAATTGAAATCACTATGTATGTATAGTATTATTCTGAATGCGACCTGCCCATGCCGTTCTGAGGCCGAGCAGCGCTATTACTTATGTAAATAAATGTATAAAGCAATAATTATAGTTTTTAATGAAACGCTGATGTTCCCAATATTGGTGTAAGAATGTCGCGTGTACACGTATTACGAAACTAATTAATTACTCGATTGATCATTCGAGTGATTAACTAATTAACGAATTGCTTGGGGTAAGCGGTCTCTAGGTAGCATGTTTAGAACTTCCTTGCCCTGGATTAAACAGTGTAGCATTTTACTATATAATTTGTACCATAGAACGATTTAAGACTATTATAACTATTACGACGGCTCATATTGAGCCCATAATTTAGAATGAATAACTACCACGGTGTTTTAGTTAAATTGTTGTTTTGTCTGATATCTCTATTTTACTTATTATAAGTTGATCGTTCGAATGTATTTTTGTTTCTGTATACGTATACACGCAAATTTACAAGCACTCTTATCCAATGCGAGCATTATTGCGTATACCTAATATACACCGATATAAATGCTCATATGAGAAAAAATCACGCAGCTAGACGATTCGCTGCATTAACCGACTTGCAGATCTTTTCAATTTTAACTCCATTTTTAAGCAACTTCTTATCGGATGCAGCGAATGTTTTGACAATCAAGGCTTTTGGTTTTTCTCTTCTCTGTCGATATTTTATCAAACGAGTCCCCTCGTCCCAGCACGCTCCACGTAACCTTTATTTTGAATTCTCTAAAACTCGTAATTCGCATAATGCTAGTAAGGCATAAGAGACCATACAGAACCAATAATGTCCCGACGTGTATACCTTCTTAATAAGGCAATTTTATAATTCTAACATCAGCATGAGCTGCGTGCTCATGACCTAGTCACTTGTTTATATTGTCGGAAATCCTAGTATTAGAGAAATTCTACGCAGCTTGTTAACTATCGAATATCAGAATACAACAATATCAAATAAAATGTTCGAAACAGATAATGACTTATTGATCTTCTTCTCATCATCCTGTGAAACCAATCTTCTAATCTATACTTTATTCACTACAGCTCCAAGAGACTGCGAAAGGGAAATCTACTTGGTCAACACCAATTGAAACTTCATACCGGAGCTTTACCGGATTACATATTTCACATGGACTCATGAAACTACTTAGCGCCTGAGCGAATTTGCATTTCGGATAGAAAAATTGCAACAGTGACACACTTGATGCAGATTCTTGGAATAAGAATTATAGTCTGTAACAACTAAGGCGGCTAAGTTATGTATAGTTCGTATATATCGTATTGAAAACTTTAAAGTTGACAATTTTACAACAAACAATAATACAATTGAAGAATATTATACGTAATACATAAAAATGAAAGGTCTGAAGCGTGGTGGCCACTAAAAATAATCCAACAAATTCCCTGAATTATTCCTGATCAAGTTATAATTCTTCGTTGACTAAAATTCGAACGAATAGTGCTAATTTGAATATCTAATAAATAAAGCTCCGAATCAATCGGTATTCAAAAATGCCTTCATGATCTATTGAATGGTCATGGAACCGAACGCGTCAAGAAAAATTGTTTTTAAACGTTTGTTTTCTCGTAAGGGAAGCTTTATTCTTACCGCCACAAAATTCACTGACTTCTTGGTTTTCTCTGACCAGTAGCCACCATGTGGAGTCAAAAATTTTTAGCCTAAGAATCAATTTGTAGATCCCTTTCTCCACGAATCGGACCCTCAGGCATACAAAACTGGTCGATCTGCAATCACTTTCTCCAGGAAGTGACCATTCGCAGGTTAGTTCACACATCAAACATCAATTAAGACTAATTGATTATCTTCGACCGTAATAGTTTGTTTACCCTTGTTAATGGTTCAAGCAATTTCTACAGTTACCGATAAAACCTGAATTTGAATTTGTGATGCGAAGCGCTGCGATTCTACTTGTACATGCATTCATCATCATGCAGGTAAGCAGTTGGTACATTTATTAACCAAGAACAAATTAAGTTGTCTTTTCTGTTTTGCACGAAATGAGTTCTCGAATCTCTCGGGTCGCATTGCAGTTACAATAATCGGAGTCAGGCGGAATCCAAAATTTCCGACTAATTAATCCTTTTGTTACGATTCCGTGGTACCTGGGCACCAAGTGCGCAAGAAATTCTACCACTAATTGACTCTGCGATAAAGATGTTCAATATCATAAACCATAGAACAGTTCCAGGGTATACGATCCGGACTACATATTATTAGTATAAAATGCTGTACGGAATGGATAAAAATTGCACTTTCTACGCTTTATTAAATTGCATTTCAATTTAAATCGATACTAACTTCATGCTAGGGCGTATAGGTCAAGCGATTATAGCATGTCTTCTCTTTCGTTAGCTGACGAGTGCCAATTACTTTATTGCATATAGATCATGTTTATAACGAGGGTTTAACAATGTTACTAGTTAGTTTCTAAATACAGAATTCTCACTTACACATCGTCACTTGATATAAAGAGATAGAAACCCAAAGATAAAGAACATCTTACAATAGAATACTAATCACATCAACACGACTGCAGCATTTTAAAACTTTAAAATTACAATTTTTTCTCAATTGTGCTTTTGTACAATACGCTGTGCCGAATAATTCTTCTTAGGAATAGTCTAGAAATGACACAATAATCAATTTTTACTAAATAAGGTCACTATCTGTTATAACAAAGAGACAACAATAACTGAAACAACTTTTAAGTCCCGTGAATCAATTATTTACTTATACTATACGTTTCCATTAATTACTCCTATAAATTACTTCAATCACTTCAATCTATAACACAGTTGTGAAGAGGATAAATGACGTCAAGAGCCATTGAATGTTTGATCGGCAAGTTGTACTAGGCACGCAGAACAAACTTAAGGCGATCTCATTACTGTAAACGTGATAAGCGCGGATCGTAGGCTCTTTTTCATTTAACCACAAACACAAACTATACTATATGTTGTCACTCGTGATACTGCCTCGCAGCGATACAGCTCGTGTCCTGCATCCTTGTCAAATGTGAAATTACACGTTAAATACTTTTCATATTTAACTGGAAGATAGAATTGTTGCTTCGATTCGTTTACTCAATTGCAATCTGTATTCAAATGTCAAAGGAGGCCGGATGAACAAAATGTTGATCTACCTTCGTCTCAACCTTCAAATTTTTAAAGGCTATGTAATTCAAAACTCCGGCTATGGTGAAACATGGGAAATAGATGAGGAAAGAATAATTTTTCTACAGTAGAATTCGATGGCCAGTATTACAGTATACAGCATAGGCATATACGGTATCTGTAAAAAAAAAGTATTCAGGCATCAGCATCGTGTGTCTGATTTCTTCGTGAGCACCAGAAATGATAAAATATTATTAAAATTGGTTAGTAATACAGGAGTATATACGATAGAACTATCAATTTTTTAAAGATTTTTATTGTTTTTCAATGCACCTTCAATAGCTATTCTTTAAAACGAATTAAAAGAAATCTGTTCATTAAAAAATTCTTTTTTATTATGCATTTTCAAATGACGAATTTAGTCATGCTTACAAAAAATCAGATATCATGACAAAAAAAATGTTGTCATTATTTTGACTATAATTGGTTCCACAGTGCCTGACAATGATAAACTCTTCTTTCTTTTGTGAGTAACGTTTCAAGCTTTGTCGTACAATTTTGGTGCCTGAGTAACTATCATTTGTATTGAGACCTTCTGACGGGTGTCGTTGTGCAAAAAATGCTGAATTCATACACTTCGCCTCACATTCGTGTTTACACATAATAGTGTCTTATGAGGCCGCTCTTAATTATAAAGTGGTAAAATCGGCACAACGATGCAGCTCCATCTACGAGGAAGTATGATTAAAGAAATCGAATTAAAATTTTTTCTCTACTTCTCGACGAATGATACCAGCATAATCCTCATTCAAAAGATTATTGTATCATCCAATAATAAAATAGGTACGAACGAACGATTCACTTAGTATTTAACTTGGGGACGAGTTAGGAGCCTCTACATTAAGTCACATACAATATTTCGGTCATGATTATGGGATAAATTCATGTAAACTTACAAACTATTAGATCAGGAAGAATCACTAAACAGAAACACTTAAAGAAATAGTAGCCAGGCATACATCTTGCACCCGTGATAATTCAATCACGCTGCTTCTATGTATTCATGATTTCAAATCCAAAAACACTAAATTTGAGTCGAAAAGTCATCGTGTATAGTATGGTACTATTTGTGTTCCTCACTGCCATTCAAGTTGAAATATCCCGTTTACGGATCAAAGAAATGGTGGTTTTGTTTTGAATTTAGTTTATTACAGTTACCGTCTTATTTTACCAAAAATCGATTGTGACGTTAAGATGACATCGCGTGTAGCAGACAGTCTCTGTCCCACCGTTTCATTAATTTTCTAGCACCTGAGTGTAGCATCGCGATTAAAGCAATCATTACCGTTCTACTTAATAATGTCATTCTGCTTTTTGGGTGCCCCTTCTCATACCATGTCCTTAAGTATTACCTAAGAGCTAGGGATGTGACATTTCACTGCCAATATATACAGACTTATGTATATAGTTACTCATTTCAATGTTACTTGTAGGTTTGGTTTTGTTTTCGGTGATGACACGAATATTTTCCAGGTGTACTGTGTTTTATGTGTTACACTATAGGGTTTCACTTGCCTCGAAGATCTTTCTCTGTTCCTTCACAGCTTGAAAATTTATTTTAATCTTACCACGAAACTATAATACGTAGATTTGCAAGCAATTTATGTAGATGTCTACAAATAAAATGTAACTGAATCTTCTCCAATGGCAAAAACTTTGCCAAGTTGCTGTCTTCTATGTATTATGAATAGTTTGTACTTCCTTGTATTTGTACCATATATGCGTGGGCTCAATTTTTACCTATATTGTTGCTATTATCAGTTGCGTAAAATTTTCAAGTTACAATTTCCGTGTACATCGCGTTGCTTTTTGTTTTTTCGAACTGAACAACTACTGATTTTAATCGAACTGAAACCCATTCAATAAAAGTAGGTTTCAAAACTAGAGTAACGTATTTAATGGTCTAGACGCACATGTTTTAATTAAAAAAAAATATATATACATGTATTTAATATCTCATTCAAGATAAAAAAAATTACAGAAGATTGCTGTCAACTATTGTGAAAAAAAAAACTATGGAAATACAGACGGGCTTTCAGCCATGACATTAAAATTAGGTATTTGTCACCTTAGATCAAACCCGGGTCTGGAGTTTTCTATTCTGTATAATTTTTGATTAGGACGATGCAACTTGGCTCACACAATACATGGGCTTTAAAATAAATAAATAAGGAAGATAAAACCCTGTTAATAAATTTCACTTGTCAAATTGGGGGAAAATAATGTTCAGGGGCTAGAAGACATAGCGTAACCTACTAAGTTTAATGGTTTTAAGTTAAGAAACTGTATCGATTTCATCAATTACTGTTCAATCGAGAATTAGGGTCTTTGGTTGTTCCCAGCTGAATCCGTCTCTACCAAAGTGTCCGTATGTACTTGTCTGTTGATATATTGGCTTGCGAAGATTTAGCTCCCTGTAAACAGATTTCAATAATAAGGAATTGTCAATGACTTTTGGATAAAAATTTGAAATTGTTAACGAACTATTATCAAGATCAGTCGCACAATTTTATATTTGTGATTCATTCTACCGTCAAAAAAATCTCATTTCAAATCAATTACTTTAGAAGTTTACGATAAATATTTTTTCTTATTGACAATTAGAAGACTAAGGTCTTTTGATCTGCGAATACATGAAAATGTAAACGGAACAATGAAATGTTTTGCAAGGTTTGATCGAATAATTTACCAGTAAGATACTAATTGTTTTCTAATGTTATACTCAAAATTTTTTGAATCAAAGATTCTTTAGATTATAAGGTTAACCAAATTACACCACATAGGTATATTTATGAAGTACACATCTTCGGTGTTTCACCGCTAACATAATGACCGAGATGATGATGGTAATCGTATATATCTTCCTATTGTCAAATGCTCGGTTACCGAACCCGTAGGACAAGACAATTTATTTTTTAATCTTACCACCTCCGATTTGGCGTTGCCGCAAACCATTCGGTCGATATTGCGACTATCGTTAACACCATTGTACGAGAGCGGTCATAAAGACGATTTAATTATGAATTAATTATGAATCAAGATTACTCGGAAAATGGAAAGAATGTACCGCCGAGACAGCGGGGGGTTACCCCTCTGGAGGGGGACCGAAGATTTGATTGGTTCAAGTAAAAAACCCCGAAGGCGCGGCGCAAGTAGTGAACGCAAGGTGTAACGGGTGCTTCTGAAAGACAGCGCAAAGAAGCCCGTCTAACTCAAGTACTCGCATTCAAAGCTCGAGGTTACTTCCATGGATATGCCGGAATAATACGCTCGCGTACATACGCCATCAAATGTGGTAAGCGCGTGGAAAATCTGATTCGCGGGCAGGTGGCGCTACCAGCAATCGAAGCGATCGAGCTGAAAACTGGGGTGCGAGAGATCAGTTTAGCACTAACACCCGGAATGACAAGTTGCCCGGAACTTTCGTACTTCCTCTTGCTCCTTATTTACACCGTCCGGAACACTTCCAGTGTACAGTTTAACGTGAAAGTTCTATATCAATAAAAAAAAAAATAAGGTCAAACTTACTTTACTATTTTACCAGGGCGTAGGTCGAAGTTTTTGTTCACAATGTCTAACAGTTTACTCTGTGATAACTTGGATGTGCCATAGTCGAATACCGTGATCGAAAGGGGCTCAGCAACACCAATTGCATATGAAACCTACGATAAAAGAGAATGTAGTGTGACAATTTATTCAAATCTAGTGAACTGTTGTTTTCTAATTCATTTGCTACGTGCCTTATAATGATTATTAATCATAATACTGGTGAGTGTTTTAATATTCTCAATTTTTAACGTAAACGTATGTATTCATACTGGCTTTTACTGCCAGTCAAGTTTACCTGTACTAAGCAGCGCCTGCATAGACCAGCTTTGACGAGAGATTTAGCAACCCATCTTGCAGCATAGGCAGCAGAGCGATCAACTTTTGTAAAGTCTTTACCAGAGAATGCACCTCCTCCGTGCGCCCCCCAACCACCGTACGTGTCTACGATAATTTTGCGGCCCGTAAGACCGGCGTCACTCTGTTGATACACAAGAAAATTTAATAAAAATTGTGGCTCTTCAAAAAACCAATAATGCAATTAAAGTGAGATTGGAAATTTAATTATTGATCTATATTATTACTATAGTCAGAAGCATTTCATGCATAAAATTTGAAAAATTGAAAAGATTTGAAAGAAATATTGCTGTTCTCATAAACGTGTTTCGTATCATGGCACTCAAAAGTAGCAAATAGTATGAGAAAAAAATCATTGAACAGCCTGAAACAGTGTTATATTACTTCAAGATTTGTTTTCATATATATAATAAGACTAAAAATGTGACTTGGTTGTCTTTTTGGTTCGTACTTGTGGACCACCAATGATGAAAAGGCCGCATGGATTGACGTGGAAAACTGTTCTTTCGTCAAGGTATTTAGCAGGGATAACATTTTTGATCACTTTTTCCATCACTGCCTTTCGTAGTTCATCCAGGCTAATTTTTTCACTGTGCTGTAAAGATACGACGACTGTGTGCACTCGACTAGGCACGCAGGCTCCATGATCCATTATGTATTCACAGGTCACCTGTAATTAATCAAAACGCACATGAAATAATTACTGACATAACCCATGATCCAAGTCGTAGAATCAAAAGAACCAATTCACCAAGAAGAGAAGATATTTTTACTCGTGTTGAAAGGCTGGATTGTTAAATTATACTAATAAAATAATAACTAAGTGAATGAAGGTCCTCAGAATTGCAATTATCATCATGGCACTCAAGAGTAGCAAATACATAAGAAAAACATCATTGGACATCATTCGATACACAGTTTGATAAATAAATGTTTTTTGCACTATAATTTTTTTCTTTCTTCTAGTAGAAACAGTTAAAGTACAATCTGGAAACTGTACCTGTGTCTTTGAATCTGGGCGAGCCCACCACAGTTCTTCGCTGCGTCTGAGTTCTGCAATTTTCTGGTTCAGCCTATGCGCAAGCACGACTGTAAGTGGCATACATTCCTCTGTTTCATCGGTGGCATAACCGAACATCAAGCCCTATTTAACGCAGAGTAAATGTTATCCAAATGATTTATTGAATAAGACTATCAAAGCAAATTGAAAATTTTGTGATTTTATTTCACTTTACATGAATTATAATTGAAGCACTAATTTTTTTCTACTTTTGCAAGTAAAGTGATGTCGCGACGTGATAAGAATTTATTATTTAAATACATTTTATGCTTTGGTAAGATGAATATTGATTGAAAAAGAGTTCAATGTCAAAACAAAATATTTAAAAATATGATAAAGTAGAGAAAAAGATATGTCAAACTCAAATTAATATCAATTCCATAAGTCGGTGTTAGAATAAATCCGAGTATTATATTACCGGTATCAAAGCGAGTAACAGTAAATATGAGAAAAATACAAGCAAATGAACCAAAAACCATGCATAATAAAGAAAAGTGCCTAACAGAGCAGAGCAGTGATTGGGGAATTAATTACAGGGTATATGGTGTCAAACTGCGTTTACTTGGATAAAAAGTGTTCAAAAACTATAATATAATAACGGAACAGTAGCATTTGATTCATCGCTACGCTGAAATAAGTTTCTACATCGAATTACAAATCGGTTAACATAGGACCAGCATATCCGTAACAGCATACATACGAAGTTTATCGCTCTTTGTTTTTTGGCTATTGATATCATGTTCAGAGATACCTGTACATGAGCATCTTTAGGTTTCTGAATGAGATGCAATGATAGCGTTTTGCTCAAATTCTTCGCAGACTGTGGTATAATATATACAGAGGTTGATGAAGTAGAACCAAAGTTCGTTTTTCTGTATCAACGAAGAAGTCGTAGAATAGATCAGAATGCTGAAATCAAAGTATACGGAAGCATAGTTTTGGGTACAGCTGTGCATCTAACAAATGATAGTTCTTACATAATAATGCAAAGGGAAGTGTGTAAAAACTAATTCCGGAATTCAGAATAATTCAAATAAATCAGAAATAAAATATGGTCCAAACTACAGATGTAAAAGTTGATGATTAGGCAGCCTTGAACTACGGAATAAATTAAAATTTCGTGAAATACGTAGAAAAATTAGACAATGACATAATAAGTACGATAAAACCACCACCGGCAAACAAAAGTTATACACAGAATGAACGCACAAGGATATAAAGATGAAAAGCGAAGAGAAAAATCTGGAAATCTTTCTGCAACAAGAGAACCAAAATCATTTACAAATAATTTGAGATTTCGTCATTTGGATTGGTGTGTAATCACTTAAATCATTATCATCATGACAGTTACGATTAACTCAAGTGAATCGTGATTGTGTACCCTTAGTGCGTACATTAAAGGGGAAAATGTTAAACGAAAAACTCTATAAGAAAACTATTGGAAGATTATAAAAAACGAAGAAAACTGTACAGAATTGAAAATTCTATTTGCTAACAGAGAAGAAGGCTACAACAATTGTGATTAGGCTAACACAGGCTTGGCTTGATTAGACAGACGACAAGAAAAAGGAAGAACAGAAGAATTTTATTGATGAATGTCGTGTGACCTGATCGCCGGCGCCGACCTCCTCGTCAGTGCGATTCTCGTGAACCCCTGCAGCAATATTTGGCGATTGGGCGTCAAGCGCCAATAGCACATTGCACAGTTTGTAGTCAAAACCTGCAGAAATTATAGGAGTAAGCTATGGATATTTCCTATGATTTTGGACCTTGCAATGAAAAACAAACAAAAAATAAAAATTTATATATATGTAAAAAATATTCGAGTAACGAGCAGTTGCTTGGAGACACTGAAGACACGTCCCATATTATTTACCTACGATACAGAAAAATAACTAAATTACGTTAAATCTAATGCTTTTTGTCCTGCAAATGACAATCTTTAGGGTCAACACGTTATTTTATACTATGTCTTAACTCTGCACATGAATAACATTTCATTTACATTACCTAAATATGAATTGTCTTGACAGACGGATACATCGCACTTTCAAATCTAAATAGAATATCACTGATTTTTCTCTTTCGATAACTTTCAACAATTTTTTTAACAGCCCTGTAAGAGATATTTTTTTTTATGCAATGTGATCGTGGTGAGATACTATCTATCGTCGCTTCGTATGTATCAGAGTCCGGCAAACAGCCATAGTGGCAAATTATTATTCTATTACTGAAGGAACTCGGTCGACCTACTAATCATAATACTAATATGCAACAAAGAACTATCTAGGTATTATAAATTTAATCCGTAAAATCCACGGTAAATGAAATCGTGGTTTTAAACATGTATAAAATGTAGTTCTTGAATGAAAAGTGAAATCTTTATGCCATTAAAGGTTTTACACAATATAAAATGGTTTTATTTTTTCTAATTAAAATTACTGGTAAAAGGACTTCTGCCTTTCAGAAACCCATCACAACATTAGTATTCGAGTATGAACCGACATGTCTTCTGGAGAACATGGAACTTGGGACACTGAATGAAACTCATGAAATTTAGTGTTGAAGATGATGCAAGATATACCGTATTTACACAATAATACGACCCCTGACTCCTCTGAATACAAGACGCACCCTGTTTTCAAAGGGGAGAGTTTATGAAGTAAATTCTTACACTGGTATAAGACGTGGCACATTGCACAGCATTCAAAACCGAGATGAGTATTTACCAACAATTAGTAGTAAGTACCTCTAATAACGTGAAGATTACACTTGATATATATATATGCCAGTGACAAAATTTTGGAGGTTTCGTTCATAACGGTTTGTCACCTTGGCAAACAACTTCTGTCAGATTGTAGCACACATAAAAACCATAGCGGACAATGGGCCATTCTGTCGATAAATAATCACTCCGCTTACGCAGAAGTTCATGACTGATTAATGTAAAAAAAAACTCTCAAAAGTTATAGTGAGATACACTTGAGGTGGCCAGCTGGTACATGTACCTGGACTGATACAGACTAATTCACCTGAATGATACAAGATTTCTTAAAAGATATTTTAAAGTCAAACTACATTTACTGCGAATATCGAAATGCCAACAACATTCCAATAAACCTGCAAGTTTTCTTGTTCACAGAACAAAGACTGTCAATTTCACTAAAACAATACTGTCAACTGTTCAGAGTGTAACTAAAGTAAGGGCATTATTTTAAGGATTGAAGAATAGTGAAAGAAACCAATGAGCAATGGAGACGGTTATTTGTTGTTAGCATTTGTCAAATTGTCACAACTTGATTGACATACAGTGGCATAATATAAAGTAATCGGTGATGCGATTAGTTTGTAGAGAGCATAAAAATTTTGAAAACGACACGTATTTTTCATTCATTTCTTTTTTTTTCTCACATTAACACAATTAGTACGCAGTAATTTCCAACACATACAATACCTGCAAGGAGATAGGTATAGAGAGAAACATAAAGTGGCAATTTATCTATGTTTGGCTGCTCTGCGGGCACGGGCTGTAAATATTATATCTACCTGGTCGCCTGCGCCCACCTCCAGCTCTTCACGGTTCAGATGGACACCACCAGCAATATTTGGCGATTGTTGTTCGATAGCCACCAAAAGATTCAACGTACGCCAATCAAACCCTGCCACGACCATTACAATACTTGTTACCCACGTATAAATTGTTATTTCATTACATTTTCCATGCCGACTTTCTATTATATTCAACTTCTTCAGTAAATATGTACAAACACGCTTTTATGGTTACATTCAGATGAAATTCTTGCAATCACATGTTGACAAGATATAAAAAAAAGAAAAAAAATTACATACATTTTTAGTTGTCAAACAAACGAATAAACACGTCATGTAATGAGAGTAAATTTACCACTTGAAATAAGAATTTACACATGAATAGACCTACACATTGAAATCCTTTTTCAATATAATAGAAATAATTTCGTTTTCCCAAACTTTTGTAGGAGAGACCAGGACAACATAAGCGTTCGCCAAATAAAATTTAATTATAAATGGATATTAGTTTTACTACAAGTAAAAGGCAATTTTTTTTCTCTCAGATACGTTTTGGCACATATTTTGCCCGAGTCTCTGCTACACATATATGCATAATAAAAATCAGATCAATTTACTGCGATAGTGAACGATCATAATATTACATAAGCTAGTAAAAGGATCCGTAAATTTGTATGATAAACAGTGGACCGGAGTGCCAGTTGAAGACAGACTTAATCATTTATTTTTAAATATACATGTAAAACGTTATACAATGTGTATGAAAATACGAAATTTGTGGATCAGTTATTTTTTACTTGAACAGCAGAACATTTCAATGGATTTTTAGATTGAAATTTCTTAATAACAAAGAATAAATAATTCCAAATTTTTATGAGGAACAACAATCCTGGCTTTTTAACAACAAAGAAAATATAAGTACTGTTCTTTCAAAGAATAGTTAAGATTTCAAGTCTAACGATTTGTTTCTTGGCTGATATAATTAAGCTTGATCAGCAAACATAGAAAAATAGTAACAAAAAACAATGACGTTAATCGCTATCAGGTTTACATAACATTTATACTGAGATATCATCATTGCTATAAGTGAGAATCAGCCTCAATATGAATTTGCATGTATGTGTAATGCGTATCATATATATACAGATGGTTATATGTATATGACGTTTATACATATTACATATATTGGTTAATATGTAATGTTTAAAATCAAGAATCCCAGAGTCAAAGATGCGAAACCTACGGCTCGTTATACTAATATTCACTATTCTCTACAAACGTAAAGTCCTGAAAGTTTTCCGTATCCCGAGTGAACTTAAAGTTAAGAGTTGAAGAGAATTAGGGACTTGAAAGTGTTTGAAGTAAACATTACTTGCCCAATTATGTCACTCGATAAGAAGAGCATCAGAAACATTGACCTTTACCAAAACGAGAAGAGCTTCAATTAAGTATAAAAATTTGTTAAACGAAAAATCTTACATATGATGAGCAAATCATTGCAAAATACTGATTAGAAGTAAAGGTGGATATGTTGATTGGCCTGTTTTTTTTTTTTTTTGCATAAATTCGCACCTGCATAATTCAGATATAATAATTAGAGTGTTGTCGTCACGTTAATTTTCTAAAATCATTAGCTTAACATTCCGAAGTCAATAATCACACAGAATCTACAATTCATAATTATATATACACGAAAAAAATACAGATCAGACTACTGCCCGAAGACAGTTGCCTTGCAGGCAATATTAGGTTGGAAAAACATCTAAAACTGAGATACGAAGTTCAATTCTTACCTTTAGACGAATCATCGTATCCAATGTGCTTTACTGTGTCCCTGACGATTTTCTGGTAGTCCACGACTGCCTTTGAGGTAATTTCTCCACACAGTAAAATCATTCCAGTCTTTGTAACGGTTTCTAAACGGTGAAAAATGCATCTTGTCAAATGAATTATAAAGTAAAATGGCTTATTCAAATTGGACAGAATATTAAATCTGTTCGTTACATATGAATATTGTATGGTACAGCAGGCTGAGTAAATTTTTCCTCAGATTATCGCGAAACTATATCTAAATTTTACGATAACAATGAAAATTTACAGAAAGAAGTAATTGGAATCAATTTTTCTCTTATAATTTCTGAGTTGAATGGTACAAAAGATCTTCACTTTCTTTCTAATCTTTTCAATACAATGATCAGAGTCTACAGTAACTAGCTCAGGGCCAGTCTAGACAGTTTATAAATAGTAAATAAATAAATTTGAGCACGTTACAAAGAAAATAAGTACAGTCAATACTAACCACAAGCAACCATAGCATTCGGATCTTGTTTCAGATGAGCATCCAAGATGGCATCGCTGATTTGATCGCACATTTTGTCTGGAGAATAAAACAGATGCAATTCAATGGAACCGAAAATCGTTTGGCTGAATAAAATGATGGTATGTCAAAAAATACATTAAGAATTCAACCAAAGTAGTCGTTTCTCAAGTTTTCCAGATCAAACACCTAGTTTCATAATAACACTCATAATTCCATCGAATATACAGGGTGAGTTTTTCATCTTGAGACATCAAAATATCTCAAGAAATACACATTGTACATAGAAATATTCGAGACTAGAACTGTTTGAGTTTGATGGAGAAAACTAACCCCGTAAAATTCAACCCTCCACGCTAACCCCTGAGGGCGTGAGGGGTAGTAACTTTGGAATCTTAAATGGAAACCACTCTTGCTTGTTTTTGAATGATCTTTCACATCAAGTTCTCAAAAGGGTGAAGTTTGCGCTTGTGCAAAAATAACACCAGAGACTCAAAATGGCAATCCACATCTGTATTATAATACATCCCATAGAATCGATAATTCTTCAGACATGATACTGCGCGCTGTTACAGTATTAGGTAAATCAATGAGCTTTTGGACACAAGAAACCACATGTTCAAACTGATACCATTTGCATAACCTGAAATTGCTCTGAGGCGATGAATTCAGAATCGAACGGCGGTGTAGCATGGTGGGAGCCAGTGGGAAATGCCAAACGACAGTTTTGTAAAATTGTTGTTTGATTACGAACAAATTGGACGATTGAATTGAGAAATTTAATTGCAATTCGAAGCGAAGTAGCTGTTTATGGTCAATAAAAATAACACATTGTAGTACACACGAGCTGAATTTGGCAAGCTGCGGCCTTTGAAAGAAACATGAAAAAAAAAAACACGTTTACTCGTTTAGTAGAAAAAAGTGTGTAATAACGGATATTGGGAGTTCCTGTAAATTTACTCGTCAGAGAATTCAGTAAAGAAGTTAATACTGATTAAGTGTAGTTTCACGTTTTGGAATGAAAATGAAAATCGTAATAACAATAATGATAGTATTTGGAGAATTAAAGAGGGAAAAAGGTTGAAAAAGACCGACTTTACAGTCTCAAGACGTTTCGTCAGCATAGAATTTAACCCAGTTTCGTGAAAACTTGTTAATTTTCCAACATTATGCACCGTTGAATATTTTTTTGCAAAAAAATGAGTCGAAGTTGCGAGACGCCGAGCACATGGCGATGAATAAGAGCCCAGCACTGACTCACGTTGCCTGGCCGTCGATTACTTGGGGTTAAGTGCGTCGACGATTCGAAAATCTAAGTGAATATAAAACAATGGTCGGCCACTCCATGCGGTGATTATTCGTAAACGATCGAATAGTCGTTCGTGTTTTGTTTTCCCTGAAGAACCATGCCTAAAAGGATGAGATCAATGACGTGAATAGATCGCGCATCTCGCCGCGCAAGTCGAGACTCGACTCTCCATGGCGGCACCGGACTGCCGATAACTGGCGAATACCAGTGGGATGGAATAAATGGCAAATAATATATTATCGCACCTGGATGGCCCTCCCCGACCGATTCTGAGGTGAAAAGGAAGCTGGTTCCCTGCTGTAGCTCCGGCGGCATGTGGCCGTTGGCGTAGCCGTTCATATGGTAAGATGTTTCGGGCATTTTGCTGCTGTTTTCCGCGTCAACCCAGGTCCGGTATCGCACTACACACAACCACAACGCACTGTGGAAGAAAAGAGGCTCCCCGCACCGCGGCGCCTTCTATATGTAACCTCGGGTAAGGTCACGTGGTCTAGTCGTTGCCACGGGAGACGATGGCCAGCGCTCGATTTAACGACGGCGTTCACTCGCACCTTCCACCTTATCAAGTCCCTCTTTGACCGTCCTGAAAATTCAACCAAGATCTATTATTACCTAGTGTTCGTTGAACCAATGGAACAGGATCGTTCGACGGACACCCAACACCGATAATCGGCGCGAAATTTGATCAACGATTCTTCGTATTTTCGACGATTCGTTATTGGTTGACAGGCAGCAACGTGCCGAAAAACGCGCAGCGTTCGTTGGCTGCCAAGTTGTCACGTGATTGCGTGATCTAACACCGGACTGTTCAGACTACGCCGGCGTTTTTCACTCTTACGTCACTTATTCACGGTCCTCGGCCACAGCCGATAGACGGTACTTCCGTGCACTCGCCGAGCGATCGGCAATCGATTTCAAGATCGCGATCACTCGCATCTTTCGTCTTACATACCTACGAACATCGCTCCAACCGTATCGAATATTACAGCGATGATGGGTTATTATTCGTGATTATGGACCAATGGAACAGGATCGTTCGACGGACATCCAACACCGGTAATAGGCGCGAGATTTGTCCTAAGGAATCCTTTCATAACATTTGTTTCGGTATTGGCCTTAAAGCGGAGATGTGACAGAAAGCTTGCAACGCTGATTGGTGATCGAATGACCACGTGGTTACAGAATCAATGCCGCGATCTGAGCATTCGGTAGCTGTATCAAATCGAAAATTGCGCGTGCGAGAGATACTCTTTCAATTTTAAAGCTTTGCGTATATCCTGTAATTGAATTGAAATATGACCTTACAAGATACCGTCAATTCATCGCTTTTTTGTAGTATTTCAATTATCCAATTTTTCATATATCAAACCTGTAAATGTCAAGCTCGCTGAATGACGCACTTAACCTTCATTAGAAGTAAACTTATATACGCATGCGCAGGTTTGCGGTTCATATTGCAATCGCGTGTTACGAATTCGCGCCTGTATACTTGAGATTTTATTAAGTGAGGAAATATTCAAATTCCATGTTATAATCAAGGGAAGTAGCGTTATGTCCACATTATGCGATAAAAGAAGATAACATGGATTCAGTTATGTTGTAATAATTTGCACAGGATATACAAGGTATTTTATATCTCTCGTAAAAATATTGAACTACGTCGTTAATTCTTATCATTATAAGTGATAGCCTATTGGTACGTTTGAATAACGTCTGTTTCCACTTGTTCCTTTCTTTCTAAGAATCTATTTTTGTTTATCTTTACGTCATCGTTCGAATGAACTATGAACTTTTTCTCTGGACAAAACGATAACGACCAAAAATATGAGTATGACAATAATAACTATAGTGTGTCAACGGGTAAATACATCACTGCACAAACGCATTCAATTGTATTAAATCCAGTATTTTTCAACTGTCAAGTTACGTAGTATGATAAGTATGAGCGATTGCTGGTAAATAATGCTTCAATAGGTATTTCCCAACTTGTGAAACATAAATTTGCCGCGACCCAATGTGCGTAAAGTGTACGTAACTTAGTCCAGATAATATGGACGTACAGGATGATGAATTGTATGAATTCAAGATAGATTTATACTGAAAAATCAGGACTACTTTACACTCATTACCACTTATAGTTAAATGAAACGGTGTTAACAGTGTCGAGTAACGATGCGTTTGTTTGCGCCATATTTTAAACTAATTGCTTATCATGACCGTCTCGATCCTGAAAGTTGAGTAATCATTGTTACGGGCTTGCAGGCGATTCTAACTTTGAAGTTTACGTATGACGATCAAAATCAATTGGATCAAATTGCTGAACGCCTATAAATGCAGCAAAATCCATAAATAAATGCTCGTGGTGAGGAATATCGTACAAACCACGTCTCTGTGTTTAATTCGAACAATTAGATTAGTTTCTTTTTGCATACCGTTGAATGTAAGTATGCAATGCAAGATAAATGGAGCATCATTCGGGATTCGTATAAGTAGTAAGTGACAGAAGTGAGACCAAGAAACTCATCTCGGTGCAACGACATAACATTGGAATTGAAAATAATTGCAATTAAAAATAATATTTTTTTTTCTACTCGAATTAATTATATTCCATATATTTCAGAATGGTGATTTCTTGGTTCACAAAAATCAATTTGGATGTTTTGAAAGGTGTTCAGCGGTCGCCTAATATAAAAAAAAATTCTTGATGAAGTTACAAAATGCCGTGTTCAACTGTTTACTGCGTTAGGGTGGAAAGCCCCATGCGTAATTTTTATTTCATATGCCTTTTGGTTTTGAAAGGGGGATGGTTTACATTTCTCTGTACATGTTTTTGTATATTTTTTTCGGCACATCGCCAAATAGAGGGCAAAATCTGCACAGCTGACACTCATAATTTGATTTAATAGAGTTAAAAGAAAAGAAATTGTCTGGGCTTCGTTTACCTCTTTCCACCTGCAGCCCGTCACTAATTAATCCTTGATTCTCGATGTGTACAATATATATTTCAAGCGAGAGTGGTGTTAGTGAATTTAGAGTAAAAATTGTTGTATCAAATGTTTCTGCGATATTTGGAACCGGCTTGAATCCCCCACCAACACTTTAAAAGTTTGACGATTGAATAAATACTGAGCGTCCCGTGCCGATGCGCGGCTATTTTATGCTTTCCCAATCCATATAGCCATCACCGGAAAAGAAAGAGGGAGAACCAAGAGCAGGGCTATTGTGGGATAAGAAACAATTCACATCCAGGATTGCTTGTCAGATATTTTATTCGATCACATAAAGATATCATGGGAATAGAACATATGGTGCTTTTTTTTTTTAAATTTGTGAAACAATGAAAATATTTAGTAAATTAATTTTCATTCATTTGATTGTTTAAAATTTTAGATCACCAATGAAAAGAGATAAGATGTTTTCAATTTCTGTTCACATGCAGATTTGACTAAAGTTTCATCACTCTATAATCTTATTTGCTTTATTTGTCTACGATACTGTACGGTTATTCAAGCTAAATGTTATTCATGGATCCATTCTACGCTACACACGCATATCGGACCACTTGATAATTAGGGTAGAAAAAGCTGGGTGTTTGTATTTTTGTAAATACCGTTTGGTCACGAGATGTAAGCACGAGATTTTATCAATGATATACGATATTATAACAAAGAAATGACATTTATATTCCTCGTGTTTTGTTTAAAATATCAATTAAAAACTTTTTCACGATATGCTTTAGATTTTTAAGATAATTGCAGTATGGTTTGTTTGTGATGTCAGCTCAGTTCACCATAACTGTAACACGACTTTTTCATGGATCTACAAAACGCATTGTTGCAAATGTGTGGATTCCCTTTATTTCCCATATCTCGCTCAATCTCACATATTTTCTAATAACATTAAACTGAACTTGTCAATGGTCTTACTAACGTACGTAATCCATATTATGTATACTTTGATTCCGATTAATTATCATCAAAAGCATAACTCACCACATTGCATGATCGTAAGTCTTACGAAATCCGACATCCACATACTTATAGCGCATGCATAGTACGTTGAGTCGAATGATATACTATAGTCTCCAGTATTAATTACACCGCGGAATTATCCATGTGGACTAATGAAACGAAGACCAGCCACGCTCAAACTTGAGGGAAAATTCCTCGGTATTTTCTTGATATTTTCCATTTTACTATGATTATATTCATTTCGTTATTTACTTCAACAGCGGGACCGGTGAATCACTGAAGTTCTCGCGAATGGATTTTCCAGTTCATTACGATATAATTGTTAAATCGATACTGCAGCTTATTTCTGTGGATACGAATATTGTGTAATTGTTACAACACTAGAAATTAGATTTACAATCTAATAATATATCGAGCATGTAAGCTACATCATAATCAAATTATATGCGTGAAGTGGATGTGTTGACCTCTACACGTAATTAAAATTAATCTGATCGTCTACCCATAACCCAAAGATCCCCGTATCGCTGCTAAGGACATAAATTATAAGCGTATATACGTAGATAGATGTGCAAGAATACTGGATTGTGGGTAATACGAACAGTCGGATTTATCTTGACGTTGATTAAATTGATTACCCAAACGTTGCTACGATTTACGTCGATACATTTTTTCCTTTCAAGCAATCTTGAGCTGATGTGATTTCCTTATATTTTCATAAATATACATATTATCGACTTTAATTCGCGATGTCAACAAACTTCTTGGTTTTTTTTTTCTTCTAATCTCTTCTTGCAATGTGCGAAATAAGAGAGAGAGAGAGGCAGAGAGAACGAGAGCAAGAGATAAGTACTGAAAAGAAACCGCTTCATCATCGCTCGAATATTTCATCAAAATTGCGTAAAGATGATGAAATTTTAATTAGATATTTGCCATTTATTATAGGCGCATTATAGACCACCGGATATGAGGTTACAGATCTTCAATTCTGTACTAAAATTCTTCTTTGACTTACAATTAGACAGATTCCGTGTGAAGTTCACGGTCGTCGGTGATAAGCGGCATAGTCAGATTCGTAGATGTATAGAAATGAGGAGAATCATCTCTATTCGCGAGAGTTGTTTGAATAAAAATTGACTTTGTTGTTCGCGCGTGCTTGCGAGTTGTTGTTATAACCCCCGCAGCGGGTCTATGCTGAGGTCAAATTATCATAACGCTTTTTGTTGTAAAAACGTACGTAATGCTTTATGATATATTATTCAGAAGCCGAGTCCGGATACGAATAATAGATTCTAACATCATGCCACAACAATCATTAGTCTATTTTTGACAACGTTATCCATTTGTATGTATAATATGTACACATACGTAAATGTGTCCCTTCTTTAGGTGGCCTTGCTCGATCTTTGACGCATGATCTTCTGAACTTGAACAGGAATAAGAGAGTGGTGTGAGAGTATTTTTACTCGTGTCAATACGGCGATCGAAAATAAGTGGCTAAATGAATGGTGATAAGTGGAAAAAGCTGTTCTTAGCGCTCAACTTACGTTTATACCGTTGTACAAGGCATTGGTATATTGCAAAAATGTTTGTGTGTTGTTTTGTTTAATATTAGATTACAGCTAATGGGTAATATGGATAAAAATTTCAACCGTATTCCGAGGCTATGTCATCATGCTGAGTATGGCGCAACGGATGATCGCGATACGGAAATTTTCAATCTCAACATAGTATTTCATAATTTCGCCTCGTAGCCAGCATTCATCGCAAAATTCATAATATGAGCTATAAAATGACTTTTGATCCGATGACCTTAATGCGGCTGTACAGAGAGTATTTAACTATCGAATTGACTGCAAGATGATACGAAGCCTAGACTTCATTACGCCATGTAATTTGTAATGTTTGTCGTATTTGCTAATGTCGAGATGTAGTAAAAAAGACGATAAAAATCACGCCTAGAACTCGCTTGCAGATTTTACAGTCGGGATGTGTTATTATTATAACGGATTAAGCGCGTTTTGTGTTTAAAATCCTGACATCAAACTACTACCAAGCTTTCTTCGAGCCGAAAAAATCCGCCGCTTCGATACTTGTGTGTAAGCTTGAAAGAGGTAAAATAAGGTTTTTTAAAAACTGCGGATCACAGGAGCGTCGGTTGTAAAATATACATGATCGCTGCGATACGTTATGCAATTGGTGTGGATCACGTGTCGCAATCGCTGAATTGAATTTGCAGTCGCACGGGGTAGAGATAATCTCAAGGTAATTTATAATTACATCATACAGATCAAGTATGATAGTTTACAAGAATAGTTTGCATGACCAATTATGTTCATTGCCAAATACTGAGATTAATGATGATTATGCAACGCGGTTGATATATTTTGTTTTCAATATTTCGATTATTTTTAATCAATTTTTTATGTTCGTTTTTATCCTGATTACGACGACTATAAGGTTATTTATTCAACGATAATGAGATTTGGATTTTTTTCGTTTTGTCACTTCGAAATTCGTTTACACATCGATTCGAACAACACGCGTTGTACTATTTGTGAAGCAAGGTCGTTATAATATACATATATAGTACATATGCATACAATTGCCGCCAGCATCAAAACTTCCTTTTTTTTCAACGACATGCCAAGTTGTTGGAAATTGAGTTACCTTGTTTGAAATATAATGTACTTACCGCGATTAATTTGAAGGCTACAAGTGTGACAGTGTTACTCTCGTTCTTACATGCCAATAATTATTTTCTTCACTTCCGGCTTTCCGTTTCCTACATTTTTTCATTTCCATAATTATTATTATCGTCTGACAGCGAGTTATTTATTACACATGTCAACCGAAATCACATTTTACAGTTACTTCTGTGTACTAGCTGTGAAAATGCTCAAGTGACAATTTCTCACCGCGAAGGAAAACCTTTGGAATTACGCAGCGAACATTTGTCGGCAGAACTGCAGTTTTCCCAGTAATCAACTACCGACGCGTAAACATGGAATAACTGCAGATGTTTTCGTATTCCTTCATTAGCAGCCGTGCCGTCTTGATAGCGTGACGCATCTCATCCTCCCCTTCGTTCAGCTCCACGTATAATAATTTATCTTCTCTTCTCTTTAAGCTTCCTGTCCTCCTCCTAAGTGATGCGAACATAAGTTTCTTCAGCATTGGGAGAAAATTAGCATTCCTAAATGCTTTGAGTATCGATTGTATCCATGTTGTAATTAACCGTAAGGAGAAAATCACCACACCATCAGTTGTATAGCTGTAGGGATGAATCCTTCTGTTAGGTGTGGGTCGTACTTTTACGTGGCGTTGGTGAAAAGCTTTTAAGAGGTCGAGTATCGCACCACCAGGTTTCTATTTCCAGGGGCAGGCTCTATGTATCGATTAGGAGATGAAGCTTTTTGTCAGCGTAAGATTGGATGGAAGGGGCCCGGAGGTCAAGGTTGCGTCGCTCCCAAGCTTGTCAAATCTCGGTTTTCAAGATTTATCAATTTCCGTTGTAACTTCTTCTACAGTTAATCAAGCTGTAATCATTACAGTCTATAGCGAGAAGGGGGAAATTTCTTAATTCCGAATTCGTCGATCGAGGCGAGGGTGTAGCTTCTGATGAACCAGTAAATGAATTGGCGAAAAGGACTCGACACTAGAAGAAGGAATAGACCGATAACAATTGTCGAACTGAAATACGTTCACATAATAGTTATTTGACCTTGTGCATGAATGCCAGCTACAGGAATACCTAATTGTCTACCCCCAATAATCGGGCCGATCACCTCTTCGCAGAGACATTGCATTTTATCTTGGACAATGATGCGCGACATATCATGTCACGTGAAAATCAATATGTACCTACGTAACACGCGGAGAAAATAAAATTTGACGGGTGATAAAAACAATATTTGACGAGAAAACGTGGGGTCGAGTATAGAACAACAAGTCAGAGGTTGGCATGATAACGTCGCAAGCTATTTATAATTATAAGTATCGGCCGAATTTCGTAGCGAAGTTTCCCCACTTTTGCAAATCTTGTGTAACATTCAAAGTCAAATGACAGGCAAGCCCACATTCACGATGACTTCTGACAATTGGTACATGCAAAACATGCAGCGGTATCACGATTAAATTGACGTATTGCTCAAGTTTCTTTCGTGGTCAAATGTCACTTTATCCTCGCCTGATACCACCGTTTGACAGATGTTATCTTACTTGTGTTTCCTCGCAACTATAAACCCTACTGAAAATGACCACGTCCTAAGTCATGTAATGTTATGACCGATCTCGACGTGTAATTTATAACATGATTTACCTTATAAATCTAAGAAAAACATTAAAAAGATCACGCAATGAATCAAAAAGACACGAATCATCAGATATCCTAGCTCAACAAACATACATGAATTTTGATCCAGTATATTTGATGATTCGGTTCTTTTGCAATTTATTACATCATTTTTTATATATTTTTCTTGAATTTACAAGATAAATCATGTTATAAATTACATGTTGATCTCAGTCATGATATCTTATGATTTATCACACGAACATTTTCGGCAGAGAACCCTCCCCCCCAGAGAGTAAGTGAAAACCGAGGCTGTGACACATCACATGTGCAAAAATCGGTACTGCAGTTATTCAAATACTAGGATCAGAAAATTTATTGTAGACAAATATGCGTAAAATTGTATTCATGGATGATAAGTTTTTCTCAAATGCTTATAGGAAAATGCTGATGCTGAACGATGAAAGGCGGAGAAAGAAAACACGGACAATTCGCATCATGTTTCCACGAGTCCAGCTCAGAGTTGTGCATGATACTTATAATTGTCAGTTACTCTGGCCAATATGGTAAAGGTATATGCGATAGTTATTCCATTGAATACGATTTCGATCACTCGTTTCGTCGACTGCTTTGTTTTGTTGATTTCTTTTATTTATTCATTTTATCGGAAATCATAATCATTTTGCATAGTGTTAGATGTTATTTCTAAGTCGATTTACTAGTGAAATTGCAAATACCTCAAGACGGATGTCAAACTTGCAAAGAATTTAATGCAATTGCGTACACGCGCTTTTTATCCTTCAACTGTCGTCATTCCCACTTGGCTTACAAACATAGTTATATTACCAGAATTTTTGATCTGGTTGTAACGACAAACAGCCTAAAACCTGGCCAGACGTTGTATGTATCTGAATAAAAAGGAAAATCAACATCAGTTTAGTAGTTCCGGAATTATAAACGAACATACGAACAGACGGACAAAGAGACGTTGAGTTTTATAACGTAGAAAAGAAGAAGAGACAGGGATTGAAAAGAGAAGAAGAGAAGATAGAGATTACAAGATTTAACTTTCATTCTAAGATTTTCCCGCCTTATCTGTAGTTCAAGCTCCGAGATATAATTAGAACCGAATCTGTAACGTTTCACATGCAACATAATTTCAGCGGATTAAACAATTGTACGGACTGAGATGAATTTTTGACAAAATTACATATATTGCATGTATACTACACTTGATAGAGTGCTGCCGGAAGTAAAATAGAAATATTGGACACATCAGTATTTTTCTTTTTCTTTTTGCATGTGTAATCGAGTAAAGGAAACTCGATTTGCATTTCTGCATAATATTGGAGTACATTTCTTAGAATGATTTAAACTTGACATTAGATCTTAGTTGACGTTTACCATATGTTTACCAACTCTTGAGAATGCGAAATTGGCAGAATGATTATTGTTACTTTCGTCGTAGCGTTGACTGAAGAATATAAAGACGGATACCTTTGTCTGGTGGGCCTGGGAGCATAGGAGGGTTCTGCTTTATCGACTCTACGTAACGAGCATGCAGCCGCCACGGAGTAGCAGCCAAAGTAGCGTCGGTATGGAAGCTTGAGATTAATTGTAAGTCGGTACAAAATGCGTACGTAGAACTACTTGTCGATTGCGACTTAGAAATGCAAAACAGCTCCATCATCTCCGTGGGAAGACGCGTAACCGCGTCCACCGCCAAAAACCACAACCACCTCCTCCCACCAACGACCACATTCGTCCACCTCGTCCCCCTCCTCCGGCGCTACTTCCTCCTCCTCCTCCGCAACCTTGTCGACGTCATCGTCCGCGTCCTCCGCGACCGCCGCTGATCGCCGCCAACCCACTCCAACCACCTCCCAGCGCCGCCGTCCGCCGCCTACCACCCCTTGCTGGCACCAGCCATCTTCGACTACCTTCTACCGCCTCCTGCCACCTCCTACCATTTTCGAATACCTCCATCCACCACCGACCACCATCGTCCTCATGTCCCCCTGCTCGTCCACGTATTCTATGACTTTAATATTCATAAGACTAAATAATTACACATCATATCATATCACCATATATCATACATCATACATCATCATCAGCATACATAGTATTAAAGTTCGAAACCAAAGTTTGGGTGTTCAGAAAATGACGTCACCCAAATTTTTTTTCTCTTGACGTCATCGATCTATAGTAATCAGCTAGCCAAATTCCTCAGTCTGGAAACAATCGCGGAGTACGGCGGACGGATGTGAACCGCGCTCCGCAGATTTTGAGTAACGGGATCTGTACTTCCTGGATGCTGCGCTTAAGGTCCGCTACCTGGTGAATCTGATCTACCAGGACAAGCGCTTCGTGGTTCGTGCGAAGCAGGTACGCTACCTGGAGAAACTCGAGTTCCGGGACAAGCGCTCCGTAGTTTCTATGCTCCAGGTCCGCTACCTGGTGAAACTTGACTTTCAGGACTAGCACTCCGTGGTTCCTGCGTTGCACGTCCGCTACCTGATGACACTCGGCTTCAGGGACAAGCGCTCCGTGGTTCTGGCTGTCCAGGTCGTTGACCTAGTGACTTTTGACCTTCGGAACTAATTTTCCGTAGTTCTGGTTAAACTTGTGATGTTCATAATAAATTATTTCAAGTCATTTTTCACTTAAGCACAAATTCAGGAGATATCAATGCGCTAATGAAATTTCTATAATTTCTTATAATTTTCTCATTGAATTCTTGGTGAAATGTGTCGATGAAAAAATTATATTAATACTTACACAATATTTTTGACGTGTTCCAATTCTAAAAATATTTATTTGTATTCAAGACATAAGCCGAGGTGGTTAGCGGTGGTCGTTGGAGGTGGTTGGCGGTGGTTGGAGGTGTTCGGAGTTCGACGAGGAGGATAACGAGGAAGACGAGGAGAACTAGGTGGACGAGGAGGACGAGGATTTGTGCACTGTGAGTATGTCATTCTAAAGTATTGAATAGAGTAGGATTTGGAGTGTGAGTAGGATCAGGAGTAGTATGAGGAGTAGAATCAGGAGTAGGAGTAGGAGTAGAATCAGGAGTAGGAGTAGGAAGAGAAATAGGAATAGGCCCTACCCTATCTTTTTTTTTTTTTTATTTAGCGGCGAAGGGGAAATCTTCAAAAGACATCCGGATGTTCTTGGATGTCGTCGGATAGTGCCGGATTCTTACCGGCTAAAACCCCTCCGCCGCTCCTCACCCAGAACGGAGCGGACCCGCTCTCGCATTACTGCACTTCGTCCCTGTGGCCGGCCGTTCTCGTGACCTCTCTCTCCCGCTTACCACGACGCGACGTGGCGTTGACCATCTCGGCCAGACTGTCGCGCCTCGGTCAGCTTTCCCTTTCCTCCACTCTACTTGCCTCAGTTAGTTCTTGCCGTGTCACTAGTACACTACCCTACCCGACCCTACCCTACCGTCGATTATAGTGGATACTCTAGTATGTTTTCTAGAAAATTATAAAATTTATAGTTTGCATCACGTATTAATCATAACTGAATCATATATATATATATCAATGTCGTACATGGACCGCATATACGCTTATACTTTTTGGTCTCTGCATCATTATTACATCTCGTCTATTTTTATTCATGATCTATGTATACATTCTTCTCTCGGGTACCTATACTTTAATTAAATCACTGTTTTGCTATGAGTTTTGGAAGATATTTATTCTCATTATTAATTTCTTGTATCGGCGTCAAGTCGGTTAGTACACTCAGGCCAAGTACTGGCTTGGGCTTACCATTGCAAAGACTGTGTTACTCAGAAGGTGAATGCAGCTAGCATCATGTCGAAATTGGAAACGCTCTGATGTTCTGCAATAAGTTCTCGACTCTACCATTGAAATATATCACGGAGCAATTTTCGGTTGTCACATCTAAGCCCATGAGGGCAACTGTCTTTATATTCTTCATCCTATGGTGAGGCTAACCCCTTCGCATTTTTGATGAAAATTTTCGCGATTTTGAAAAGTGCCGAAATAGATTCTTTCATGCACTATTCCGACGTAATTTGGCGAGAGAAATCGATTGGGCGCAGTCCCAATACGCTGCGATCGACGCATTGAAAGTTACAGCCAAAAAACAAAACCTGTGATTATATGAATCCTTACGTAATGTTTTTGATGTGTTCTTATACTGAAAATATTTATCGCTATTCCAGGTACAACCCGAGGTGGTTATCGGTGGTTGTTCGAGGTGGTTGGCGATTGTTGGAGGTGGTCGGAGGTGGACGTGGAGGAGGACGAACTGAACTGAGTCTCAAAGCCCTGTTGACATAAAAGCAGCCGTTCGATAGAAATTATAGTTTATAGTTTACACAGCCCATTGCATGATATTTCATTATAAATACATATGTTTCAATGTATTTAGGAATAATTTATCAAATATACAGAGGTCATGTGCAAATAATAAATGAATTGATTCGACCGCAGTTTGATGTATTCATTAGAGCTTTGGCAATAAATTTAAGCTTTGTTACTTCTTTTATTTTATTATGGATAATCAAAAACATTTCCGACTATTCGTGCTGTGGAAGCATGGGGATTAAACCAAATGTAGCAAAAGATTAGAAACAGTGTATGTAGAGTACAGGTATTTTTCTAATAATGCAAATAGAATAGAATACCACGCCTTGCGAATTAGCTTTCCAGACAGAGATGAATGATGAATTTTAAGGACTGCATTATCGTTGTTGAATACTTTATGGCTCATGGGAAAAGAAAATCTGTAACGATAAAATTGATGCACCGGATCATCGTCGACTTTAACTTTTAAAATGTCCTACCATTTTCGAACACCTCCTACCTCCCCCTGCCACCTCCGACCATCAATGGCCACTTTCGACCACCCCCTATCACCTTCCGCCAGCGCCGACCACCTCCTACCATTTCCGAACACCACCAACCATCCTATTTACCTATAGATATTACTAGATTAGCTATGATATGAAAAGAGAAGAATTATTCATTTCGAAATGGGATTCTATTCGACGCGCGCTCGATGTATTCCATAACATCAGTATTTATAATTGTTCCAACAACTTTTCGTTTGCTCTCTCGATCTTGAATTTTCATAGGCATAGAATCGAAACGCTGTTTTAGCTGGTCGCAAGTGAACCATCTGCGTTGGGTGGAGGAGCGGAATTGTTTTTCGAAAAGTATTCGGATGGAAAAAAATTCAGAGTAACTGCAACACATAACGGATGCGCTAATTCTGAAAGAGATGAAATGGATGCTTCGTATATGAGACAGTATTTAACACTGCGTAGTGATTTAAAGACCTAGAAAGGTGATAGGGAGAGAAAGAACGACGCTTCTCAACACTTCGAGTGTATTTTAACACACATTTGAAAGATACGAACGAAATTTTTCATCATCCAACTGTCGCAGAACGGCAGCGTTATTAGCCGACCCGTTCACTGAAGAATACATCTTCAATCAACGGCTGACCATCGAAGGGCATGGCCGCTTGAGTCTGGAATCGGCAGGAGAGATAAAGTGCGTATTTCTTGTATGAAACGTGAAAACTAAAAGCATTATACATCATATCATATCATCATACATCGTACATCATACATCATACATCATACATCGTACATCATACATCATCATACATAGTATCAAAGTTCGAAACCATAGTTTGGATGTCGGATGTTCAGAAAGTGACGTCACCAATTCAAAATCAGCTAGCCGAATTCCTCAGTCGGGAAACAACCGCGCAGTAGAGCGGACGTATCAGAGTCGCGCTCCGCAAATTTCGAGTACCGGGTTCTCAACCTCCCGGATCCCGCGCTTGGGGTCCGCTACGTATTTCGAGTACCGGGTTCTCAACCTCCCGGATCCCGCGCTTCGGGTCCGCTACGCAGTGAAACTCGACTTTCAGGATAAGCGCTCCGTGGTTCCTGGTTCACGTTTACAATAAATTATTTCAATTCGTTTTTCGCGCAAGCCCAAATTCGGTAGCTTTCAGTCCGCTAATAAAATTTCTGGACTTCCGGGATAAGCGCTCCGTGGTTCCTGGTTCACGTTTACAATAAATTATTTCAATTCGTTTTTCGCACAACCCCAAATTCGGTAGCCGTCAGTCCGCTAATAAAATTTCTCGACTTTCAGGATAAGCGCTCCGTGGTTCCTGGTTCACGTTTACAATAAATTATTTCAATTCGTTTTTCGCGCAAGCCCAAATTCGGTAGCTTTCAGTCCGCTAATAAAATTTCTGGACTTCCGGGATAAGCGCTCCGTGGTTCCTGGTTCACGTTTACAATAAATTATTTCAATTCGTTTTTCGCGCAAGCCCAAATTCGGTAGCTTTCAGTCCGCTAATAAAATTTCTGGACTTCCGGGATAAGCGCTCCGTGGTTCCTGGTTCACGTTTACAATAAATTATTTCAATTCGTTTTTCGCGCAAGCCCAAATTCGCTAACTGTGAGTCCGCTAATAAAATTTCTGGACTTCCGGGATAAGCGCTCCGTGGTTCCTGGTTCACGTTTACAATAAATTATTTCAATTCGTTTTTCGCACAAGCCCAAATTCGGTAGCTGTGAGTCCGCTAATAAAATTTCTGGACTTCCGGGATAAGCGCTCCGTGGTTCCTGGTTCACGTTTACAATAAATTATTTCAATTCGTTTTTCGCACAACCCCAAATTCGGTAGCTGTCAGTCCGCTAATAAAATTTCTGGACTTCCGGGATAAGCGCTCCGTGGTTCCTGGTTCACGTTTACAATAAATTATTTCAATTCGTTTTTCGCACAACCCCAAATTCGGTAGCCGTCAGTCCGCTAATAAAATTTCTCGACTTTCAGGATAAGCGCTCCGTGGTTCCTGGTTCACGTTTACAATAAATTATTTCAATTCGTTTTTCGCACAACCCCAAATTCGGTAGCCGTCAGTCCGCTAATAAAATTTCTCGACTTTCAGGATAAGCGCTCTGTGGTTCCTGGTTCACGTTTACAATAAATTATTTCAATTCGTTTTTCGCACAACCCCAAATTCGGTAGCTGTCAGTCCGCTAATAAAATTTCTCGACTTTCAGGATAAGCGCTCCGTGGTTCCTGGTTCACGTTTACAATAAATTATTTCAATTCGTTTTTCGCGCAAGCCCAAATTCGGTAGCTGTGAGTCCGCTAATAAAATTTCTGGACTTCCGGGATAAGCGCTCCGTGGTTCCTGGTTCACGTTTACAATAAATTATTTCAATTCGTTTTTCGCGCAAGCCCAAATTCGGTAGCTGTGAGTCCGCTAATAAAATTTCTGGACTTCCGGGATAAGCGCTCCGTGGTTCCTGGTTCACGTTTACAATAAATTATTTCAATTCGTTTTTCGCGCAAGCCCAAATTCGTCAGCTGTCAGTCCGCTAATGAAATTTCTCGACTTCCGGGATAAGCGCTCCGTGGTTCCTGGTTCACGTTTACAATAAATTATTTCAATTCGTTTTTCGCGCAAGCCCAAATTCGGTAGCTGTGAGTCCGCTAATAAAATTTCTGGACTTCCGGGATAAGCGCTCCGTGGTTCCTGGTTCACGTTTACAATAAATTATTTCAATTCGTTTTTCGCGCAAGCCCAAATTCGGTAGCTGTGAGTCCGCTAATAAAATTTCTGGACTTCCGGGATAAGCGCTCCGTGGTTCCTGGTTCACGTTTACAATAAATTATTTCAATTCGTTTTTCGCGCAAGCCCAAATTCGTCAGCTGTCAGTCCGCTAATGAAATTTCTCGACTTCCGGGATAAGCGCTCCGTGGTTCCTGGTTCACGTTTACAATAAATTATTTCAATTCGTTTTTCGCGCAAGCCCAAATTCGCTAACTGTGAGTCCGCTAATAAAATTTCTGGACTACCGGGATAAGCGCTCCGTGGTTCCTGGTTCACGTTTACACTAAATTATTTCAATTCGTTTTTCGCGCAAGCCCATATTCAGTAGCTGTCGGTCCGCTTATAAAATTTCTATTACTTTACAATCTTCTCATAATCTTTTCGGTAAAATATATCGATAAAAAAATTATATTAAACCTCACACAGTATTTTTGATTTGTTCTCATGCTGAGAATATTTATTACTATTCAAGGTATAACCTGAGGTGGTTGAAGGTGGTCGGAGGTGGACGAGGAGGACGAGGATTTGTGCTGGGTGAGTAAAACACTTTTATAATATTTGATGGCAATTGTAATTATATTTCATCTGAAATATTACAAACTTGTCACGTTTACAATAAATTATTTCAATTCATTTTTCGTGCAAGCACATATTCAGTAGCTATGAGTAATCATGTACAATTTATTATATTATTAATTAATTGATTAATTACATTAATCCTTACACAATATTTTTGATGTGTTCCTATACTAAAAATATTCATTACTATTCCAGGTATCACTCGAGGTGGTCGGAGGTGGACGAGCTGGCCGAGGAGGAGGACCAGGCGAACGAGGAGGAGGCGGGGTGGGTCGTGGGAGAGGACCTCTCCTCTCCTCAGAGGAGGGGAGGGGGAGGGGCAGGGAAGGGGGAGAGGTGGGCGGGGAGGGGGAAGGGGAGGGGAGGGAGGGGGAGGGGGGAGGGGAGGGGAGGGGGAGGGGAGGGGGAGGGAAGGGGTGGGCGGGAGGGCGGGAGGGAGGGAGGGCGGGCGGGAGGGCGGGCGGGCGCGAGAAGGGAGGGGGGTGTACTGCTTTATTAACTCTAACGGGCTCGCATTGACATCCGTCCTCCACTCTCTGCCTCCCTCCCTCCCGCCCTCCCACCCTCCCGCCCTCCCCCCCTCCTCCCCGCCCCTCCCCTTCCCACCCCGCCCCCTTCCACCCTTCCCTTCCCGCTCCCCGCCACCCACCCCTTCCCCTCCCTTCCCTTCCCCCTCCCCGCCCACCTCTCCCCCTTCCCTGCCCCTCCCCCTCCCCTCCTCTGAGGAGAGGAGAGGTCCTCTCCCACGACCCACCCCGTCTCCTCCTCGTCCGCCTGGTCCTCCTCCTCGTCCAGCTCGTCCTCCTCCTCGTCCAGCTCGTCCTCCTCCTCGTCCACCTCCGACCACCTCGGGTGATACCTGGAATAGTAATGAATATTTTCAGTATAGGAACACATCAAAAATATTGTGTAAGGATTAATGTAATTAATCAATTAATTAATAATATAATAAATTGTACAAGATTATTCATAGCTACTGAATATGTGCTTGCACGAAAAATGAATTGAAATAATTTATTGTAAACGTGACAAGTTTGTAATATTTCAGATGAAATATAAGTACAATTGCCATCAAATATTATAAAAGTGTTTTACTCACCCAGCACAATCCTCGTCCTCCTCGTCCTCCTCCTCGTTCACCTCCGACCACCTTCAACCACCTCAGGTTATACCTTGAATAGTAATAAATATTTTCAGTATAAGAAGACATCGAAAATATTGTGTAAGGATTAATATAATTGAGTAATTGATTAAATGATTGATTATTATTATAACAAATTGTACAAGATTATTCATAGCTACTGAATATGTGCTTGCACCAATAAGAATATTATTTGATTAATTAATAATATAATAAATTGTATAAGATTATTCATAGCTACTGGATATGTGCTTGCACGGAGAATGAATTGAAATAATTTATTGTAAACGTGACAAGTTCGTAATATTTCAGATGAAATATAATTACAATTGCCATCAAATATTATAAAAGTGTTTTACTCACCGAGCACAAATCCTCGTCCCCCTCCTCCTGAATCACCGAGATTACCCGCAACCACCCCTAACTACCTCCAACGAAAACCGCCAACCACCTCGAGTTATACCTCGAATACTAATAAATATTTTCAGCGTGAGAACAAATCAAAAATAATGTGTAAGGTTTGATATAATTTTTTTATCGTCATATGTTACCAAAAAGATTATGAGAAGATTATAAAGTTATAGAAATTTTATCAGCGGACTGACAGCTACCGAATTTGGGCTTGCGCGAAAAACGAATTGAAATAATTTATTGTAAACGTGAACCAGGAACCACGGAGCGCTTATCCCGGAAGTCCAGAAATTTTATTAGTGGACTCACAGCTACCGAATTTGGGCTTGCGCGAAAAACGAATTGAAATAATTTATTGTAAACGTGAACCAGGAACCACGGAGCGCTTATCCTGAAAGTCGAGAAATTTTATTAGCGGACTGACGGCTACCGAATTTGGGGTTGTGCGAAAAACGAATTGAAATAATTTATTGTAAACGTGAACCAGGAACCACGGAGCGCTTATCCTGGAAGTCAAGAAATTTTATTAGCGGACTCACAGTTAGCGAATTTGGGCTTGCGCGAAAAACGAATTGAAATAATTTATTGTAAACGTGAACCAGGAACCACGGAGCGCTTATCCTGAAAGTCGAGAAATTTTATTAGCGGACTGACGGCTACCGAATTTGGGGTTGTGCGAAAAACGAATTGAAATAATTTATTGTAAACGTGAACCAGGAACCACGGAGCGCTTATCCTGAAAGTCGAGAAATTTTATTAGCGGACTGACAGCTACCGAATTTGGGGTTGTGCGAAAAACGAATTGAAATAATTTATTGTAAACGTGAACCAGGAACCACGGAGCGCTTATCCCGGAAGTCCAGAAATTTTATTAGCGGACTGAAAGCTACCGAATTTGGGCTTGCGCGAAAAACGAATTGAAATAATTTATTGTAAACGTGAACCAGGAACCACGGAGCGCTTATCCTGAAAGTCGAGAAATTTTATTAGCGGACTGACAGCTACCGAATTTGGGGTTGTGCGAAAAACGAATTGAAATAATTTATTGTAAACGTGAACCAGGAACCACGGAGCGCTTATCCCGGAAGTCCAGAAATTTTATTAGCGGACTGACAGCTACCGAATTTGGGGTTGTGCGAAAAACGAATTGAAATAATTTATTGTAAACGTGAACCAGGAACCACGGAGCGCTTGTCCCGGAAGTCCAGAAATTTTATTAGCGGACTCACAGCTACCGAATTTGGGCTTGTGCGAAAAACGAATTGAAATAATTTATTGTAAACGTGAACCAGGAACCACGGAGCGCTTATCCCGGAAGTCCAGAAATTTTATTAGCGGACTCACAGTTAGCGAATTTGGGCTTGCGCGAAAAACGAATTGAAATAATTTATTGTAAACGTGAACCAGGAACCACGGAGCGCTTATCCCGGAAGTCCAGAAATTTTATTAGCGGACTGAAAGCTACCGAATTTGGGCTTGCGCGAAAAACGAATTGAAATAATTTATTGTAAACGTGAACCAGGAACCACGGAGCGCTTATCCTGAAAGTCGAGAAATTTTATTAGCGGACTGACGGCTACCGAATTTGGGCTTGTGCGAAAAACGAATTGAAATAATTTATTGTAAACGTGAACCAGGAACCACGGAGCGCTTATCCCGGAAGTCCAGAAATTTTATTAGCGGACTGAAAGCTACCGAATTTGGGCTTGCGCGAAAAACGAATTGAAATAATTTATTGTAAACGTGAACCAGGAACCACGGAGCGCTTATCCTGAAAGTCGAGAAATTTTATTAGCGGACTGACGGCTACCGAATTTGGGCTTGTGCAAAAAACGAATTGAAATAATTTATTGTAAACGTGAACCAGGAACCACGGAGCGCTTATCCCGGAAGTCCAGAAATTTTATTAGCGGACTGACAGCTACCGAATTTGGGGTTGTGCGAAAAACGAATTGAAATAATTTATTGTAAACGTGAACCAGGAACCACGGAGCGCTTATCCCGGAAGTCCAGAAATTTTATTAGCGGACTCACAGTTAGCGAATTTGGGCTTGCGCGAAAAACGAATTGAAATAATTTATTGTAAACGTGAACCAGGAACCACGGAGCGCTTATCCTGAAAGTCGAGAAATTTTATTAGCGGACTGACGGCTACCGAATTTGGGGTTGTGCGAAAAACGAATTGAAATAATTTATTGTAAACGTGAACCAGGAACCACGGAGCGCTTATCCTGAAAGTCGAGAAATTTTATTAGCGGACTGACAGCTACCGAATTTGGGGTTGTGCGAAAAACGAATTGAAATAATTTATTGTAAACGTGAACCAGGAACCACGGAGCGCTTATCCCGGAAGTCCAGAAATTTTATTAGCGGACTGAAAGCTACCGAATTTGGGCTTGCGCGAAAAACGAATTGAAATAATTTATTGTAAACGTGAACCAGGAACCACGGAGCGCTTATCCTGAAAGTCGAGAAATTTTATTAGCGGACTGACAGCTACCGAATTTGGGGTTGTGCGAAAAACGAATTGAAATAATTTATTGTAAACGTGAACCAGGAACCACGGAGCGCTTATCCCGGAAGTCCAGAAATTTTATTAGCGGACTGACAGCTACCGAATTTGGGGTTGTGCGAAAAACGAATTGAAATAATTTATTGTAAACGTGAACCAGGAACCACGGAGCGCTTGTCCCGGAAGTCCAGAAATTTTATTAGCGGACTCACAGCTACCGAATTTGGGCTTGTGCGAAAAACGAATTGAAATAATTTATTGTAAACGTGAACCAGGAACCACGGAGCGCTTATCCCGGAAGTCCAGAAATTTTATTAGCGGACTCACAGTTAGCGAATTTGGGCTTGCGCGAAAAACGAATTGAAATAATTTATTGTAAACGTGAACCAGGAACCACGGAGCGCTTATCCCGGAAGTCCAGAAATTTTATTAGCGGACTGAAAGCTACCGAATTTGGGCTTGCGCGAAAAACGAATTGAAATAATTTATTGTAAACGTGAACCAGGAACCACGGAGCGCTTATCCTGAAAGTCGAGAAATTTTATTAGCGGACTGACGGCTACCGAATTTGGGCTTGTGCGAAAAACGAATTGAAATAATTTATTGTAAACGTGAACCAGGAACCACGGAGCGCTTATCCCGGAAGTCCAGAAATTTTATTAGCGGACTGAAAGCTACCGAATTTGGGCTTGCGCGAAAAACGAATTGAAATAATTTATTGTAAACGTGAACCAGGAACCACGGAGCGCTTATCCTGAAAGTCGAGAAATTTTATTAGCGGACTGACGGCTACCGAATTTGGGCTTGTGCAAAAAACGAATTGAAATAATTTATTGTAAACGTGAACCAGGAACCACGGAGCGCTTATCCCGGAAGTCCAGAAATTTTATTAGCGGACTGACAGCTACCGAATTTGGGGTTGTGCGAAAAACGAATTGAAATAATTTATTGTAAACGTGAACCAGGAACCACGGAGCGCTTATCCTGAAAGTCGAGAAATTTTATTAGCGGACTGACGGCTACCGAATTTGGGGTTGTGCGAAAAACGAATTGAAATAATTTATTGTAAACGTGAACCAGGAACCACGGAGCGCTTATCCCGGAAGTCCAGAAATTTTATTAGCGGACTCACAGTTAGCGAATTTGGGCTTGCGCGAAAAACGAATTGAAATAATTTATTGTAAACGTGAACCAGGAACCACGGAGCGCTTATCCTGAAAGTCGAGAAATTTTATTAGCGGACTGACGGCTACCGAATTTGGGGTTGTGCGAAAAACGAATTGAAATAATTTATTGTAAACGTGAACCAGGAACCACGGAGCGCTTATCCCGGAAGTCCAGAAATTTTATTAGCGGACTGAAAGCTACCGAATTTGGGCTTGCGCGAAAAACGAATTGAAATAATTTATTGTAAACGTGAACCAGGAACCACGGAGCGCTTATCCTGAAAGTCGAGAAATTTTATTAGCGGACTGACGGCTACCGAATTTGGGCTTGTGCGAAAAACGAATTGAAATAATTTATTGTAAACGTGAACCAGGAACCACGGAGCGCTTATCCCGGAAGTCCAGAAATTTTATTAGCGGACTGAAAGCTACCGAATTTGGGCTTGCGCGAAAAACGAATTGAAATAATTTATTGTAAACGTGAACCAGGAACCACGGAGCGCTTATCCTGAAAGTCGAATTTCACTGCGAAGCGGACCCGAAGCGCGGGATCCGGGAGGTTGAGAACCCGGTACTCGAAATTTGCGGAGCGCGACTCTGATACGTCCGCTCTACTGCGCGGTTGTTTCCCGACTGAGGAATTCGGCTAGCTGATTTTGAATTGGTGACGTCACTTTCTGAACATCCGACATCCAAACTATGGTTTCGAACTTTGATACTATGTATGATGATGTATGATGTACGATGTATGATGTATGATGTATGATGTACGATGTATGATGATATGATATGATGTATAATGCTTTTAGTTTTCACGTTTCATACAAGAAATACGCACTTTATCTCTCCTGCCGATTCCAGACTCAAGCGGCCATGCCCTTCGATGGTCAGCCGTTGATTGAAGATGTATTCTTCAGTGAACGGGTCGGCTAATAACGCTGCCGTTCTGCGACAGTTGGATGATGAAAAATTTCGTTCGTATCTTTCAAATGTGTGTTAAAATACACTCGAAGTGTTGAGAAGCGTCGTTCTTTCTCTCCCTATCACCTTTCTAGGTCTTTAAATCACTACGCAGTGTTAAATACTGTCTCATATACGAAGCATCCATTTCATCTCTTTCAGAATTAGCGCATCCGTTATGTGTTGCAGTTACTTTGAATTTTTTTCCATCCGAATACTTTTCGAAAAACAATTCCGCTCCTCCACCCAACGCAGATGGTTCACTTGCGACCAGCTAAAACAGCGTTTCGATTCTATGCCTATGAAAATTCAAGATCGAGAGAGCAAACGAAAAGTTGTTGGAACAATTATAAATACTGATGTTATGGAATACATCGAGCGCGCGTCGAATAGAATCCCATTTCGAAATGAATAATTCTTCTCTTTTCATATCATAGCTAATCTAGTAATATCTATAGGTAAATAGGATGGTTGGAGGTGTTCGGAAATGGTAGGAGGTGGTCGGCGCTGGCGGAAGGTGATAGGGGGTGGTCGAAAGTGGCCATTGATGGTCGGAGGTGGCAGGGGGAGGTAGGAGGTGTTCGAAAATGGTAGGACATTTTAAAAGTTAAAGTCGACGATGATCCGGTGCATCAATTTTATCGTTACAGATTTTCTTTTCCCATGAGCCATAAAGTATTCAACAACGATAATGCAGTCCTTAAAATTCATCATTCATCTCTGTCTGGAAAGCTAATTCGCAAGGCGTGGTATTCTATTCTATTTGCATTATTAGAAAAATACCTGTACTCTACATACACTGTTTCTAATCTTTTGCTACATTTGGTTTAATCCCCATGCTTCCACAGCACGAATAGTCGGAAATGTTTTTGATTATCCATAATAAAATAAAAGAAGTAACAAAGCTTAAATTTATTGCCAAAGCTCTAATGAATACATCAAACTGCGGTCGAATCAATTCATTTATTATTTGCACATGACCTCTGTATATTTGATAAATTATTCCTAAATACATTGAAACATATGTATTTATAATGAAATATCATGCAATGGGCTGTGTAAACTATAAACTATAATTTCTATCGAACGGCTGCTTTTATGTCAACAGGGCTTTGAGACTCAGTTCAGTTCGTCCTCCTCCACGTCCACCTCCGACCACCTCCAACAATCGCCAACCACCTCGAACAACCACCGATAACCACCTCGGGTTGTACCTGGAATAGCGATAAATATTTTCAGTATAAGAACACATCAAAAACATTACGTAAGGATTCATATAATCACAGGTTTTGTTTTTTGGCTGTAACTTTCAATGCGTCGATCGCAGCGTATTGGGACTGCGCCCAATCGATTTCTCTCGCCAAATTACGTCGGAATAGTGCATGAAAGAATCTATTTCGGCACTTTTCAAAATCGCGAAAATTTTCATCAAAAATGCGAAGGGGTTAGCCTCACCATAGGATGAAGAATATAAAGACAGTTGCCCTCATGGGCTTAGATGTGACAACCGAAAATTGCTCCGTGATATATTTCAATGGTAGAGTCGAGAACTTATTGCAGAACATCAGAGCGTTTCCAATTTCGACATGATGCTAGCTGCATTCACCTTCTGAGTAACACAGTCTTTGCAATGGTAAGCCCAAGCCAGTACTTGGCCTGAGTGTACTTACCGACTTGACGCCGATACAAGAAATTAATAATGAGAATAAATATCTTCCAAAACTCATAGCAAAACAGTGATTTAATTAAAGTATAGGTACCCGAGAGAAGAATGTATACATAGATCATGAATAAAAATAGACGAGATGTAATAATGATGCAGAGACCAAAAAGTATAAACGTATATGCGGTCCATGTACGACATTGATATATATATATATGATTCAGTTATGATTAATACGTGATGCAAACTATAAATTTTATAATTTCCTAGGAAACATACTAGATTATTTACTATAATCGGCTCTAATATGACAATCAAAGAATTGTTCGTTTCGATATGGGATTTAATTTGACGCGCAGTCTATACATTCCATAACATTAATATCTAGAATTAGGAGTAGGAATAGTAGTGGGATTAGGAGTAGGAGTAGGAATAGAAGTAAGATCAGGAGTAGGTTTAAGAATGAGAGTAGGAATAGGAATCGGATTAGGAGTTTGAGTAAGATCGTAGTAGAAGTAGGAGTATAGGAGGAGGGTAGGGGCGGGATGGCTAGGGGAGTGTAGAGTAGGGTAGGGTAGGGTGGGGTGGGAAAGGGTGGGGTAGGGTCGGGTGGTGTACGGTAGGGTATAGAGCAGGGTAGAGTACGATAGGATAGGGGATCCTCCCACTCCCACTCCCACTCCTACTCCTACTCCTACTCTATTCAATACTTCAGAATGTTATACTCACGGTGCACAAATCCTCGTCATCCTCATCTACCTTGTTCGCCTCGTCTTCCTCGTTCTCCTCCTCGTCCACCTCGATCACCCGAAACAACCCCCAGCCACCTTGAACGACCACCGCTAACCATCTCGGGTTATACCTCGAATACTAATAAATATTTTTAGTATCAGAACACATCGAAAATATTGTGTAAAGATTAATATAATTTTCTTATTGACACATTTCACCAAGAAGATTGAGAAAATTATAAAACATTATATGAAATTTATCAGCACAATGATAGCTACTGAATTTTTGCTTGCACAAAAAATGAATTGAAATAATTTATTGTAAATATGACAAGTTTCAAAAATTTCAAATATAATATAAGTACAACTGCCATTAAATATTATCAAATTGTCAAACTCACCGAGCACAAATCCTTGTCCTCCTCGTCCACCTTGTTCTCCCCGTCTTCCTCGTCCTCCTCCAAGTCCACCTCCATCGACCACCGCTAACCCGAGATGGTTAGCGGTGGTAACTAATAAATATTTTCAGCATTAGAACACATCAAAACTATCGTGTAAGGATTAATATAATTGAGTAATTGATTAATTAATTAATTAATAATATAGTCAATTGTATAAGCTTATTGATAGCTACTGAACATGTGCTTGCGCGAACAATGAATTGAAATAATTTATTGTAAACATGACTAGTTTGAAATATTTTAGATAAAATATAATTAGAATTGTCATGAAATATTAAAAAAGTGTTTTACTCACCGAGCACAAATCCTCGTCCTCCTCATCCTCCTCCTCTTCCACCTCCGACCACCTTCAACCACCTCGAACAACCACCGATAACCACCTCAGGTTATACCTTGAATAGTAATAAATATTTTCAGTATAAGAACACATCGAAAATATCGTGTAAGGATTAATATAATTGAGTAATTGAATAATTAATTAATTAACAATAGAATTTATTGTATAAGCTTATTCATAGCTACTGAATATGTGCTTGCGCGAAAAATGAATTAAAATAATTTATTGTAAACATGACTAGTTTGAAATATTTTAGATGAAATATAATTACAATTGCCATCAAATATTCTAAAAGTGTTTTACTCACCCAGCACAAATCCTCGTCCTCCTCGTCCTCCTCCACGTCCACCTCCGACCACCTTCAACCACCTCAGGTTATACCTTGAATAGTAATAAATATTTTCAGTATAAGAAGACATCGAAAATATTGTGTAAGGATTAATATAATTGAGTAATTGATTAAATAATTGATTATTAATATAATAAATTGTATAAGATTATTCATAGTTACTGAATATGTGCTTGCACGAAAAATGAATTGATATAATTTATTGTAAACGTGACAAGTTTGTAATATTTCAGATGAAATATAAATACAATTGCCTTGAAATATTATAAAAGTGTTTTACTCACCGAGCACAAATCCTCGTCCCCCTCCTCCTGAATCACCGAGATTACCCGCAACCACCCCTAACTACCCCCAACGACCACCGCCAACCACCTCGAGTTATACCTCGAATGCTAATAAATATTTTCAGCGTGAGAACAAATCAAAAATAATGTGTAAGGTTTGATATAATTTTTTTTATCGACATATTTTACCAAAAAGATTATGAGAAGATTGTAAAGTTATAGAAATTTTATTAGCGGACTGACAGCTACCGAATTTGGGCTTGCGCGAAAAACGAATCGAAATAATTTATTGTAAACATGAACCAGGAACCACGGAGCGCTTATCCTGGAAGTCGAGTTTCACTGCGTAGCGGACCCGAAGCGCGGGATCCAGGAGGTTAGAGAACCCGGTACTCGAAATTTGCGGAGCGCGACTCTCATCCGTCCGCTCTACTGCGCGGTTGTTTCCAGACTGAGGAATTCGGCTAGCTGATTTTGAATTGGTGACGTCACTTTCAGAACATCCGACATCCAAACTTTGGTTTCGACCTTTAATACTATGTATTATGATGTATGATGTATGATGTATGATGTATGATGTATGATGTATGATGTATGATGTTATGATATGATGTACAATGAGTTTAGGTTTCACATTTCATACAAGAAATACACACTTTATCTCTTCTGCCGATCCAGACTCAAGCGGCCAGGCCCTTCGATGGTCAGCCGTTGACTGAAGATATATCCTTCAGTTAACGGGTCAGCTCATAACGCTGCCGTTCTGCGACAGTTGGATGAAAACAATTTTTGCTCGTACCTTTCAAATGTGTGTTCAAATACATTTGAAGTCTTAAGAAGCTTCGTTCTTTCTCTCCCTATGACCTTATTAGGTCTTTAAATCGCTACACTGCATTGAATACTGTGTCATATACGGAGCATCAATTTCATCTTGATCAAAGTTAGCGCATCCGTGATGTATTACAGTTACTCTGAATTTTTTTTCCATACGAACACTTTCCGAACAAGCGGATTTGGGCAGACTGTGAGCCAGCCTTTGAACTTCCTGTTATTTGTGCTCGAAACTAGTATATTCCGATAAAAGAGGCCAAACGAGCGTTTTTTCACGAATTTTGAATCTGTCATTATGCATTTCGCGAATCCGACTTCAGATTCGTGATCAGCGACCCAAAGAACATGAATTTTTTAATTATCATTAAACTTCGAATGTTTCAATTTTTTTCGAGCATATTTACTACGTGACATCTTTATTTTGCAAATGTGACTTCAGACATGTGATCAGCGACCCCAAACACTTTGGGATACCAATTTTCATGCAAATCCGTTCATCCGTTGCGAAGATAACTCCATTTTTATTTTAGTTTTGTGAATTTGGTTTTTTAAATTATTCAAAAACTACTATACCAATCACAGCCAAAATTCCACCAGGTCTAAGTCTGAAAGAGGTGTGTCGATTAAGACCAAGTTCATCAAAATCTAACTACTCGTTCTCGAGATATCGTCGGACAAAAAATTGATCACGCACGTACATGCATACATACATACATGCATACATACATACATACACACAGACGTCCATTTGAAAATGATTGGAGGTGATTCTCTGAACCTCAAAACGTGGAGATCTAGGGAGAACTCAACTTTTCATTTTCGGGGTGATTACAATAACTTCCTATTTTCTCTGAAATCAGAGAAACGGGAAGTTGAAAACAATTCTGCTGCTCTACCCAACGTAGATACTTCACTTGCGACGAGCTAAAACAGCGTTTCGATTCTATACCTACGAAAATTTAAGTTCGAGAGAGGAAATCAATAGTTGTTGGATTAATTATGAATAATAATGTTATGGACTATATCGAGCGCGTGAAATTACGACCGGTATTAGTTCAAGTCATTTCGAAAAAGATCTTAAAGCACTATCAAATTTGCGCACTCACGAGTGACGATTTTTCGAAGAAATTTATCAATTAAGACTGAACTAGCCTCAAGCGTAATATGACTAGAGTAAGACGTTCGCCTAGGTAAAATGACTCGGTAAACAACCGAGCGTGAATTGAAATTCCTTTCATATATTCACACAATTGCCATTGCCCGGTTTCGCTTGCAACGATGAATATCATTTTTATTCACGGTTTGTTTCTCATACGTCACGCGTATATGTAAAGATGCCTGGGGAATTATAATCAAAAATCGCCCTTTCCCAGACTCGGTATACTTCTCCAAGTATTCAACCATTGGATGACAGAAAAATGCTTTTATAATGTGATTCATTAGGTTCGGAATAAGATCGTCTATCAAAGGCATTGGGTACGGTTGCATCAATTTTGTTTGCGCAGTTCAAAATCATGAGGATACTTTATTCGTAAAGTCATTCAGTCTTTTCTCCTATCTCTAGGTTAATAAGATACCGTTGTCCAGTGCAGTGCTTCTCTAGTTTATTTCCAACGATGGCTATGAGGGTAGTGTCTCGTTACTTCGGTTAGGCTACAACCGATAAAGGTGAGTGATAGAATAGAATAGCGAGAAACTCTATCATAGTAAAGCAAATCGTACGTAAAGTTTTTCAAATTTGTAAAATTGCAATTTCTATTTCCGTGTAACGCACCGACGCCTTCATGGTACAAGTCGTGAAAAATGGGAAAATTCCTCAAAGTGTCGATACAGGAAAATGAGTGGCACGCGTTACACAGTGAATTTCTTTGTCTGATCTGCGGAACGATGCGTCCGCCTTATTCAAGCAACCGGTGTTACAATAAATAAAAGAAATATACCCAAGGAGCAAGCGTAGTTTTCCGTAATTATCTCCAGTGATGAACGCAAAAAGGCAATATTCAGATGAAAAATTCGATTTTTATTCTTAATATCCAAAGTTTATGAAAAAAAAAACACTACAAACAAAAATTTGGTTTGGTGCCTTGATTTTTTGGCTGTGAATTTTAGTGCTTGAGAACGAAGAATCTAAAAATAATATAATGATTATATCAGAAACTATCTTCCCCCTTTACAATACTGTAATATCATAAAAACCAGAGAGAATATAATAATCATGATTTTACTTTTAAATTCTTCGTTTTCAAACTCCAATATTCATCGACAAAATCAGGACAACAAAAATATTCTTTTTTTTTTTTGTTGAGCTGTGATATCTTTTTTTTTACGTTTGGGTGCTGTAACTCCAATTGTTTAAATAAGTCGAATGCATCGTTCCGCAGACAGAGAAACTCACTGCAAATGCGTGTAAGTATAATATATAGTCTTTCTCCTTGAACCGATGACACTGTGACGTGGGGCTCCATCCGAACAAAATTCTGGATGCATTGCTTTATTTGTGAGGTTAATTTAATTTTCTCCTTCAGCCAGAAACGTTTCCGCCCAGTGTCCTTGCAGCAGTGCATTTACCATCGGCCAGGGTTATCAGATCTGCGGTGCAAGAAGAAAACCTTGACACCTGCACGATCAGACGGTAGACAAGGTGGTATATAGTTCTCGTTTGGAGGTTTATCCAGAGTTCTGCACGAGTGGTCAAAAGCTGTCTGCCTTTCCATTGACAGTTCTCGAGTGTCGCGGATGCACGTGGATTGGACAAATTTTTGGATATTGGTGCGCGGTTTCTCTCGAATCAAAGGTATAATACGAGTGCAATTGCAATATCACAATTCTGTACATCGGCATTTTCATCTCGCATTTTTCCACCGAAAGTTCATACAAACGCAAGTGGTTTTTTCCCTCATTAAATCAATGCTACGAATGAAGAGAACGAGCATTACTGATGCTCGATCGAATCCATGATGATCCGGGAAGGTATGCTTGCCGCGTCATTATTCTCAGTTAGCATCTCAAGTAGATATAAACGGAAAAATGTACGGTTATCGGTACCCCATGCGTTGCACGCACGCTGCAAGTTTTATTGATGACAGCGAATACCGGACGATGAAAGAATATAAAGAAATCGCCATGTTTTGCAGTGCTCAAAGTATAACTTACTCTCGAAACCGTCTAACGGGAAATTACTCCAGCTTTCAGCGAATGATTTTTTCTTAATCTGCTTACAGATTACTATGAATTTTCGAGTGACGTAACATGCGGACATATTTTCGAACCTATAATTTTGGTAGACCGATGTTGATTATCGCCCATTTAATCAGAACTAGAATCAGGGCTCTCATCTTAAATCTTGTTACTGTCTATGCAAGTGGTTCGTTACCCAAACGTTTTATCTGGGCCCAAAGCGACTTCTTAAAATTATTGCATCTAACAATTGTCAATCGGTATACACTTATTGGTTATCACATGTCGTTCCGGTTGTTAATATTTTGCGAGTAAGCAATGCACGAGGTAAAATATACGTGTGGTTAACCTATCGTGAATTGTGTAATAATTGTGCAGTTTGTAACAAAAACTGATCACTATCATGTGATTCATTCTCAATCGACCGATTTCCGAATTATTCCGCAATGATTTCACAAGCGTGAGACACTTTTACAAAACCATCAAATCAAGGTTTGAAAGGGTTAGAAATAATTTGATGCATAAACGTACAAGACCCTTACTAACAAAGATTATATTCACATCAGTAAAAATAAAAAAATTTCCACTGATATTGATTTGAATCTGAATGATGTTACATAATGCGTAGAGGCAAAAACTTGTAGTGAAGCTGTTTTTTGACAACCGATAAATCCCTTGATATTCAATTTTGTACCAGTCAGCCTTGGCCCCCTTTCATCCCTTCTCCGGCGTTTCCGCGACATTCGGTTCTTATGCAATTATAAATTACGATCGCATTATTCTTAAGCCGATCAAAAATGAAAAACCAAATAATAATGATAATAATGATAATAATGATAATTTAATCATGTCCATGGCAATATTGGACAAAGAATATAAGAACAGAAAATGGATTACAGAAATAACTTATAGTCTCACTTTTTGCGTCACTTAAGTACGATTTTACGATGTCGTGAGTTTATTATACAAGGTGAGACAAAATTATGAAAACACCTAGAAATCTTCCAGAGTTTGGTGAAGAAAAAAAAAATTGCCAAGGTTATATCTTAGGAAATTTTTAACAAGGGATTCAATGGCGACCTTTGATTTGTCCTTGAACCTCATCTTCAAGATCATTTTGAAGTCGACTTTGATTTTTCAAACGGGAACCCCCATTTCTGTTGCCAGCATCGGAAAAAGCGGGAATTCTTACGTTCCAATATGTGTCAAGGTTCAGGGTCAACGTGACCTCTACGGGTCAAATAAAGGTCAAAAGTATGACTGGTAACAATAACGTGGATATTTTTGAGGATGCGGATCTGACGCAAAATGTTGCACTCAAAAGTCACCAGGTTTCTTCAGAACGGTCTGATTAACTTTTGAAAGTTGATCTTGAAATCAAACTTCAAGGTTTGAAGATGAAGTCAAAGATCAAATCAAAGGTCACTATTGAATTCCTTGTTAAAAATTTCCCAAGATTTAACCTTGGTTATTTTTTTGTCACCGAACTCAGCGAGATTTCTAGGAGTTTCCATACTTTTGCCTCACCCTGTTATGAAACAATGTATACCACGATTAATAACGTCATTACGAAATAGATTGATACACGCGAGTTTGTCCGTAATTATAATTACGGACAAAAAAAAATTAGTTACTAAATTACAAATTAGTATTTCGGTAAAAGCCATTACTCCATTTTTCAGCCAGTCTGCAATTAATAACAGGAAACAGGCGAGATTAACAAAATAAAATAAATTACTTTAAAATCGAACAAAAAGTCGGCTATACAAAGACGTTAGGTCTTTCAACATCTTGCTCAATATAGTAACGCTCGATGATATTACTGGATATTCAAAGTTTATACAAAAAAATTAACTCCATTGTAACATTCATGTAAGAATGAAGCAATAAATATTCTGTAGTCACGCTTAATGTTTTACGTGAAATAAAAAAATCATTGTTACGCACCAACGCAGAGATGTAAATTCGTATGATAAATACGCATGCGGCCTAAGAAACATTCTTAAATATATCGTCGAATTAAATATCAATCGCCGTGATTTCAGTCAACGAGATGATTCAAGCACTTAAATTCTAGCGATTAATTTTGATTTAAGGTATTTGTACCTATCACAGAGCTTAGAATTATTATTTACAAAAACTTAGGTGCATGGCTCATGCAAATTCGTTTGATCTTTTTATAACAGCCAAGGCTACCAAATTTAAATGCAAATGCACATACCTATAAATATTTGTAAACGCTAGGTAGTCGTAGTTATTCGGTTGTATAAGTCAGTCGAAACCAGCTGTTGCAGAATTCGAATATACGATCTTCAGTAACTTGATTAATTGCGTTAAACTTTTCCGTAACTGACGCAGTTTTGAAATATAGCTACACGTGTGATACTCTGCTTTAAACTATACCCAAATTACAACTATAGTTTAACAAATATCCCTGCAACGGATTGATATACAGTGGCAGTGTGTGGAAGTTATATGCCGATGTATGGAAACCTTTTGAATATCAGTGGGGATACTTTAACACAAGTGCTTGACATTTTCACAATAATGTTCGTTCAGTTCTACTGTCACACCAATACTATGGCTGCTGTATCCATGATTTGCGGGCATTAATTGCACCACGAATTTTGCAGTGTAATATTCTTTTCTAGTTCATAGACGTCACAAAAATTTTATCCTCCTCAAAAGTGATAGCAAAAACAATCTGCGAACTACGATATCGAGCATATCGTATTACGACTGTACAAAGGCGTGCCGTTTATTCATACAGCATAGCCGAATAAAATTCGCTATTCCTACCGCGGGTGAAACGTCTGAGAATTCGTTAATAACTTTTCACAATTGGTTCTATCATCGATTCAATTCCAAGAACAGGAATTACGTGATCTACATGAGTAATTTGAAATGCAATGGTTCTGAAATTTTTCCCGAATTAATTATCCTTCACCCACGTTTAGGAATACGGTGCAAAAATAATGCGCTGGAAATTTGACGTTCATAAGTTTTCATAGTTGAACCAGGAATCTTTACGGTTATGCGTATCGGTTAATAATTTAAAAAATTCCAGTACGTGTTCCGAGATTGTAATCACAGTTTCTGCGGACGCATGTTGGTTGCTTGGAAGAATACTTCCGTATATGGATTCCCTTCTCAGAACTTGCATTTATATTTGCAAACGTGAGTTTTTGAAACGTGTCTTTTTCTGACTGATGATCATTTACACGTTTTACGGTTTTTGTTTGTTGTTTTCCACTTTTGACCTTCGCAGTGTTCGTAAGCTGGAATTTAGTTAATAAATTGCTAAAAATTCCTCACTTTTTAGGGTATCTTGTAATTTTCAATGGCGTTAAACTATTCTACAGCACAGCGTTCTTAGCTGAGGGCGTAGAGTAGAAATCCCTAGATTCAAATCGTCAGTTATGCCTGAAGAGTAACGTCATTGTGCATGACATTTAAAAAATACAGAATTTCTTGTCCATAACGATATCAAGCATTATAAGAAATCACGGGAAATATCCTCGAATGCATAATTAGAAGAAGTTCTTGGCATCTAGTCCAATGTACTTGGAAACGTTTTACGCTGATGCTATTACGACGCACGTGCGATAAATTCCAAGATTACTTATGCATCACGAGAGATGAGAAAATAAGAAACAATAATATCTTATACCAATTGCGCACAAGTTAAATTTTATTAGCAGGTCTCTAGTAAGCTTGATTTAATGTTTCAGATAGAAAAAAAAATTCCTGTAATTACATTACGTTTAAAAATTCAATCACGGTTGTTTAATTTTTCAGATTCACCGCGGAAATGAGGATCTATTTCTTTATTCAACTTCTTCTGGTCTTATGCACGATTTGTCAATCCCAGCGGACGGCTCTGGATGACAATATTGGAGTGTACCGGAATGTTCGTGAATTTGCTCTGAATATCATAGGTATACGATGAATTAGAATGGTTTTTTAACGTTACAGTTATCTTCTATTAATTCAGTGGCATGGCAATGAAACTACTATTAACTTACCATTAATGAAATCGATTAAGGTCATGCTTTTAATGACGTCTCGAGTCCAGGATAGAACAAAAAATGGTATCATTCTTTCACCGCATCACGTGCAGAATGCATTCTCTCAATCATATCCAGGATACAGTAAAGGGACCAGCCTTGACGAACAATTATATGGATGCAAATACCGAAACCAATTACAATGAATATCGAATCTTGCAGGCAGAACGAGTACTCCAGGAGGATGGCAATTGGCCCGAGCAAGAGATCAACGAAAATTACAAAACATTGTCAGTCCGAGCATTCCGTTTCCTTGCGCACTTACAAGTATGTCGTTGAATTTAGGGTATCATAATATCTAGGAAAATAAGCGTGTGCAACACTGGATCGTTGTCATTCCATTGCTTCATTCACACTAGATACAAGATCCCCAGAGCCTCCGACGTCTGTTCACAAGTTGAGGCCAGGTGACATAGACGTAATTGCAGCAATGGGGGACTCCTTGACGGCGGGTTTTGGGGCAGTAGCAACGCAGTTTCCTCACGTTGTCGTTGAAAATCGTGGTGTATCCTGGTCCGGAGGAGGCCAATCAAGCTGGAGAGAATATCTGACACTTCCGAACATTATAAAGGTTATTTTAACTTATGCACGGCTGGCTGAAGAAGCGGCATATTTTACATAATTATTTCATCTCACGGTTATATTGATGCTCATAATTCACGCTGTCGGCTTCTGATCAATCATGAATCACGTGTACATTCAACTTTGGCACTTTTTTTTTTTTTGTTCGAAGGTTTTCAACCCGAATCTCATCGGTTACGCGCTCTCCGATTCATTCACAACTCACAAGGAATCCCAACTGAATGTAGCCGAAGGCTTCGCAATGTCCGCCGATATGCCCTTCATGGCACAGGTTTTAATCAAGCGAATTAAGCACGATCCAAGGATTAACTTGAAGACGCATTGGAAAGTACGCATACATTTGGAATCCAACGAATTATATTTTTGCCAAGTTATGTTGTTTTGTGTTTTTTGTCCAGTCAATATTACGATTTCTGTACCTCGATGAGAATTATTTTTATTGTGGATGTACAAGGTTTGAAAAATTTCCGTTATTGCCAACGAAACTTTGGAGCTGTGCGAAGTAGATGTAACGTTTTTTAAGATGACTAAAAGTAATTTATTTGAAATAATTCGATTTCATTACATGTAAGGTTACAAAATTTGGTCAGCTGTTCAACTGGAGATTTAAATTGGATAATCAGATTTCCGACACAATTATCAAGCAGTGAATTTATGTAAAGTGGGAAACTCTTGATCGAGTATTATTTAAGCCACATTATTCGGTTCATTGTTCTAGATGATCAGCTTATTGATCGGTCCAAATGATTTCTGCTCCGAAATGTGTTACCAAAGTTCACCTTCGTCCATATTAGCGAAACATCGATCAGACCTTATAACGGTGTTTCGAATACTCAGAGACAACTTACCCAGAACTATAGTGGCGTTGATACCTCCGCCAAACTTGAAAGTATTGGTAGAATTTACTAAACGACAACCAATCTGCGATATAGCGGTCGATGTGGAATGCAGCTGTTTGTTTGGTCTAAGGTGGCAGTGGCGAAAGAAAGAATTCTACGCAATCATGCGCGAGTAAGTGGCTTACATAAGTGTTTCACTTAGACTCTTGAACAAACTTTATCGACCAAATTATAAATAGTCTCGGAACGGCAAAAGTTACACCGATAATGAAACTTGATGTTCCTAAATTCAATGATTTACAGAAAAACTATTCATGCCAGAGCCTATTTTGATACCAGATTTTCAATGCGGGTCCGATAATCCGTAAGCAGTAAAGTTGAAAAAACTAGTTGTGTTAGTTCTTTTTATCTACCACAAGTATCACATTATCTTCTCATATTTCACTGTATATGTACCGACAGTTGATAATAATTATTGGACTAGCCAACAAGACAAAACAGTATGGTTTCTTCCAAGGCAGCACACGGTCTGCAAGGTCGACTGACATTTGACTAATTGACGGCAAAAAATCAAATCAATTAATCGGAGATCAATGAAAAGGGCGTATTTAAAACCAATAGTTGACTACGCGTCAACCATATCCACTAGATTGTCAATTTTGACAATCAATACCGTTGAAGTTGACTGAAAATTGACTTGTTTTAGTCACTAAAGAATAGTCAAGTGAGCCCTTAAGATTTCGAGAATTACTACATTATTCTATCCGACTAGGTACATTCACTGTAGCAAGTTCTATACGATATTCAATTCTAATTTTGGATTTGTCGTAATCTTGACACTCCTGAGACCATTCGTTGACATACGACTGGCCTAGTTTTGACTTTTAGATTATCAACAGACGTTACCATGTCTCAGTCACCGTCTTGTCTTTATTCGTCTGTTGATATTATGTCGGCTTTAATCAATCAAGTGATAATAAAAATTTCGACAAGTGTGCTACCTGGTCTACCAGAGGCTATAACACTTCGACAATTGCCGTATTACCGAGCGCTTTTTTATCAACAGATGGCAAAAGATTGAGGAGGAAGTTGCGACGCTTCCGGAATTTCAAAGGGAAGACTTCGCGATCGTACTTCAGCCTTTTACAACAAATATATCGTTTCCGGTAACAACGTCCGGGTTGACAGATTTCACTTACTCATCTGCAGACTGTTTTCACCTCAGTCAAAAAGGTTACGCCAGAGGTGAGTGCCGCTGTAAAATTAAATACGTACATATACATTTATTATAATTGTATGAATTCAAATTAAATCCGGGACTCATTCGTATTCGAAAATTCAGTTAGCCTCGGAGGTGATTTATTCGCTTTCTGTACCGACGAGTAAGAACAGTGTGAGAGAATGCCAGGGGACCAGAAATTCGTTGTCTTGCTGCAGTATTTCAAGACAAACACCTGTAATTTACAAAACATGCGATATATTATTATGCAACGAATTGTATATGCTTTGCAACACAGCCCGTGGCTCTTTTAAATTCGGCATCTTTGTTATCCTGACAAAAGTAGCGAGTCAACGGGTTTTTTCTCTTTCTCCCCCACTCACGTGTCGTTGCATGACAGGGTTCTCAATGCGAGCCAGGAATTGTTCTACGTAACATGACAGCAGGTGCGGAACACTGTTATGTCATAATTTCTGTAATAATATCATCAGATTTTTATCTGCCCACCTCAAAGTTAGCGTAGGTTGAAAATCTACAAACCAGGCTAGGAGAACAATAGTTTCGAGTAGCTTGGACAATGATTTCAACAGAAATTATATAAGGGGGAAAATTGATAAGAAGTTGGGAGGGATTAAGGAAAATTACTCGTCGTTATCGCAAAAGCACGTCGCTTGAAACCGTTTTAAATCACTGAAAAATAGTTAAAGATCAGTTGGAAACGGATTAAAATTGCACGACAACTTTCGAAAATCGTTTGGAAATATCTGAAATCAATTTCAAGCTGTTTTACGTCATTTTAAAATGGTTCGAAATCACTTCTTAGCTGTCGTATCGACAGTTTGGAACGATTCGTTCGAATTCGATCGTCACTTGGACTATAAGTGAATAGCCCGTTACACTGAGTATTCAGAGGCGATAAAGTACATTTAAGATAATTTTCAATCACCCAGCAGTCACTGTTATCTAGAAAATGAATTAATTTATGAGTCACATTTTTTTCGCAACCTTATAGAATATTCAATGGTCTGATTTAACTATTGAGATAAAGACCGAGGTTTTACTCCATGATTAGTTCAATTTTCTACAAGTAAACTTTCCATCCCAAAGAAATAAATCTCACGCTCATGAGTCCGTAATGCGATAGCCGTTGAAAAATAGTATCTTCCATCTCAGGTCAACAGGCTTTTTTTGACCACGGTGTCTTGACAGTTCGCGCTACTCCTTTCTCTTCTTTTCACCCGCTTTTACGTAATCTACAATATTAGATTCTCCCTGGATAAATTCAATTTACTCCTCGACGGATAATTAATAATCATACATTTGACAAATCGTTATCAAGTTATTCTACAACTACTGCGAATACCTGTTCCAATAAATATAAACAGGTATTCGTATTCGATCTTTTGTAAACGTCATGAAATTAATTAGCCAATAACTCGTACGAGAGATTTTGTATCACTTCGAAGTATGCGTAATATATACCTAATTAATTTTGGTTAAATTTGGGAACTCCGTGACTAAATCTATATTCTCACATGTTTTCAGCTGCGAATGCACTCTGGAACAACCTGATGGAACCCGTTGGGCGGAAGTCCAGAAATTGGCAGAATATCTTCGAAAGATTTTTGTGTCCGACATCAAAGAGGCCCTACATATCAACGATGAAAAATAGTATATCTTAACAAATTGACTTCACATGTCGATTGCTAGAGATAAAAATCAAAATATTGTTCACGAGAGATCAGCCGTGACAATTGAATGTAATGATTAGCCATATTTGTCATAGTGTATTGACGTACGATTCTGTTGCCATTTACCGATCGCATTCATACTCGCCTGAACTTTATTTATGGATTATTTCTTCCTATTGTTATTTATTACCGAGTACTCTTTAAGTTTGGTACTGTAATATTATATTCATAGAGTGACGTGACTTAGATACGTGGAAACTGGTTTACTTACTGTTTTCAAGGATCACAATCAACAGCTTTAATTGCAATACAGTTTATTCCATTTTCATTAGTTTGTGGTTTTCATTTCGGTCAAAGATCAGCTGCTTTTCCCTGAAAAAGGAATGCCGATTTAGTGGAAATATTACTAAGCATGGGTTATACTCGCAACTCGATATAGATGGATAACGTAGCAAAAGTATGCGATAAGTGGAAGTGTTGCGATACGATAGGTTAAATTTTAACTTTCAATTAAAAAATTTAATTATGAATCCTATTTAGTTAAAGTATACCACAAGAATAAATTATTGTCATGTCGTGTTAAAATATAAGACACTTATTTGTGTTTGAATGGCTGACAACGAACTGAATATTCATTCATCCAACCCTACCAATAATCCAGACCGTTTCAATTATGTCTGTTCTAAATTTCATTTTTATGAATTTTTGTGCTTATTTGTATAATCAATACTTGTAGTGCGGAAACTAAGGTAAGAAATATATATATGAATGTGAAAAAAATTCGTCTTTGATCTCCCTATCAGATAAGTTTTGTATGAAACTTTTCCTCGAATATCCTTTCGATTTTCAGGTATTCGCCTGGGGCGATTAAAACCGACCACCCCGTATAATTTTTGTTCTAACAGACTTTCACTTTCGATGTCTCAATCCTGCGATCAATAAAATTATTATCAAAACGCGGCTTCTTATTTCCTTGAAAATTTCACACGACAATCGACAACCGCCTTTTCGTATGAAATTTTCGACTAAAATAAAACTGTATGACTTTTTTTATGATTCGTGACAATCCAGGCTAAGGGTGCGAGGATGGCGAATATTTCAGCCTATCCAAAAATTTTTTATAGGCTTGTTAATGTCATACCTCTGCACATTCCACCTCTTTTATTAGTTTTTATCTCGACCGTGAAACTTAGAACTGGTTTCTGTATCGGTTGTTCCGTGACGCGGATATTGAACAATAATTCTGTCGCATATGCAACAATTAACGCAATTGTCGTACTGAACTTTCACCACTGCAGCAGATGAATCCGAGTGATTGCAACAGGGATTACAACATATATGCAACCAACAGATTGATCGTTTTGAGAAATCTGTCGAGGGAATCCACAGTGGAAAGATAATTTATCGAAAATGTCCTGAGCCAACGACTGATTGATCTGCTAGACACGCGAAGTCGTTGCTCAATGTAACATCTTGGTCCTAATTTATCCTACTCCTCAAATTCCTTACCTAAAACTCCTTTCTCTTATTGGTATTGCATCCCGATGTTGCTCGAGCTCTTTTTGCCCATTCTGACTCGAAGTTGAAACCATATTCTGTAGTCAAAATACCAGAAATCACAATATTCAAAAAATTTAGTACAGCTGAACTCCCGTGAAGCTTTTACTTTGTCATATTTAAGCACCTGTTTCTACTGGGTGAAAAGAGATTTCGCAATTTCAATGAAAATTGGAAATTTGAAAATTTTTTTGCAAAGTTGACAAAAATTATTTAAGAATTCATATCGATACTTTACATTTTACATTATTTGATTACAAATAAAATTTACGCAACCGAAGAAAGTCGAGAGTGTCGCGACTTGACGTGGCACCTTTATCTTTTCAAATTGATTTTTCAAGTTCTAAATTTACTTGATGTTGCTTCTGTCTTCTTTTTTCTACAAAGTAATAATACGCCGCAGAGTTTTTTAAAGGCAAAAGGTATTTAGTGTAATATACACGTATGGAATACGTGCGAGATAAGAGTAATTCATTTGGTCATCAATTACCCTTTCAAAAATATACGCGTTTGAGCCATTAATTGTCAGTTAATTTACGAAGCAAAGCTGTACAGAGTTCGGCGTTAATTTTCAATTAGAAACTGAGGTACAGTGATAATGAATAGAAGAAAATCTTTTGTAGAAAACAAGTAATTCGTCTACTACTATACATACATGAATTCATTCTATGTGGTTAAAGTCTTCTACCAAGATTAATTTTTAATCTTTGAATGAAACAAAATGTCACTTAAGTACGATTCAAGTTTCGTTTCGAACAACGATAGTCAGTTTCAAACCATGTTCAACATTACATTTCAAATACAATGTTGCGTTTGAAAAGTTGAGTTGTCGTTTTAAAAAAACGTGCATCAAGACGTGTTACATCACACCGTCATTAACCCTCATCACACAGAGTGCAATAACTGCAACGTGACTAAATCTGTCAGCTACAGTATCGTAATACATGATAAATTGTTTCACAATTAAGTATCTGATTCATTTTGCAGAGAAACCGGCTTTATACACGGAAGCTCACCACTCGCTGATGCAAGAGGCCTGCATGGAAAAGTTCAAGATCAAGAGAGTGGCACCATGTTCCATTTCAATATTACAAACACGAAATCGCCGTACGGTGGTTTACGAATCGAATAAATTCTCAACGAAAATTACTTTTACCAACTATTGAGCAATGTCGGATTAATCAAAATTCGAAATCATTACGAGTCAGGTGAATCGGAGAGCAAAAAATGTAAAAAACGCCACACTCGTCGAAGCTGTAAGCAGACGTTGCGTAAAGTGAAATTGATGATTACCGAATAAATATCGTAATGAACACTACTATTCAACTTGGTATTTTTTGTTGTATCTTTGAATACTTTGCAATTCGAATAGTCGGACTGAATTCTGTGTGCGTGTGTCTAGATACTGGGTAAAACATCAGTACATCAGTTGCATATGTTACCTGATCGTGAGTATCTATTCGAGAAAAAAAAGAAGCAGGGAAGATCATGTCGAAGGAATGAAGCAACCACATTGACACATCACCGGGCAATCCGGATTATTCCGGGTTCTCAGTGGTCAACGATCTAGCATTACCTCCGTAAGCTGGAATGTACAGTCTGCTTCACTAATCTCGTTGGTTATGATACGGTCATTCTGGTCTAGCAACTCGATTTTACAAACAAACCAAGTACATATCGGGATAAATCGGAGAAAATTTGAGAGGTCGAAACCTTAAATGTAGCAGACATTTTTTCTGCTTGCGTCATTTGCTAGGCATTGTCATGTGAATATAACAGAGATCCTGACCGCTTCTCCATTGTTTCTCCATCCCTTTTCTATATCAGATAAATCAACTCTTAGGCTCATAGATCTGCACCACACTTGTCCACAGCCTGAGACTCAAGGTCGAATGTCACTAGAAGGCGTTCCAAATCGCAGAGCAAGAATTCTGACACGATCAATGAATCCAGATGAATCTAGGCAGGAAGTAGGTAGGATTAATTGATGAGAATCGCAAAATCACAAAGCTGTGACTGCGGTTGGTACAATAAAACAGGTTTGGTACAAGCTGCGAGTATTCCTTAAGTGCCCATATCCCAGCTGGTATTATTAATGTATGTCAACTGGCCGGCGATCATCGACTCTTAAGCCTGCAGGAATTTAATCCAAATCCGTTTGACCGTATGCTTATAGTCCGATGCTTTCACGGCGAAAAAGAAATCTGAGTGAGTTTAACGTATGGCCGAGGGCGGGGCCGCGATCCGATAGATTTACCTTCAGCGGTCGAACGATTCAAAAGTGGATCTAATAAAGAGACTCGTGAAAATGTTATCCTTGTAGTTATGCACCTGATTCTATGCTCCGTGATTTGTCAGCTGGATCAAACACCATTATAGGTGCATGACGAAAGATCGACGTCCACTTCAATGGATTATGTTTTATAACAGGTTCGCTCCGCTTTAATACAAAGTGCATTCATTATTACACAGTGTACACTTTCATTCGCGAAGGTACGACTGTAAGCACCGAAGACTGCCGGATCGAGGAACTTGCAGAACATATTATTCGGCTCGCGATTCAACGCAGACGTGTAAATCCCTGCCGTACATTAGTATTCCACCTTCTTCGGTGTATACGTGTCAGATTATCGACTCAACAGAGGCGGAATAATTAGTGCCAGAACAGTCGGATGACATGAGAAATTCAAATAGTCTTGGTACGGTTGATATTCGAAATTTCGAGCCTCTGTAAGACTCGTCACGACGTCAGACCATCCGAGAAGTTTCTGACCATAAAATCCTGTATTACGTAAAACGTCTACGAGAGAATTTACATGCAGAGTAAAAGTAAGATGGATACATGTTCTATCAATACCAGGAATTCCTATGAACTTTGGGGCTTTCTTGTGGAATCTCTCGTTGTTAGTAACAGTGTGGAACTCGACGCCTTACGTACCTATGTACATGATCGTTATTTCTAATGACATAATTTCAAACGAAATTATTAATGGTGAGAAAGTGCAGTATAATTATATCACGTTTGCGTTCAAAAAGACGCAAACTAACCTTTGACAATTAGCAGAGAAATATACGGCAAAGATGGTGTAACGTTTGCCGTACCATTGCACGTTAACGATGAACGCGTAAAGACGGAAAAAAAAGAAAATAAGAATAAGAAAATATTCGTGGCGTAGCATTCGAACGAGTTTTCAAACTTATGCAAGCATTGGTAAGTTAGTTCTTCCGCCTTAAATAAAAAAAAATAATGAAATTAAAAAAATATTAACAACAGGTTTATCAACATATTTTCCCTCAGCGAGTCGCTGATACGTGATAACTTGCGTATCACCCATTGTGTTTTGGAGTGAGTTAAAATTATCGGCGATGAGGTTGATTCGATGTTTTCTTCAATTGATGGAGACACCGTATGTTCAGGGCAGTGAAAGGGCTAATGAAATATTCATGTGTAACAGGCATCTGTGTGATACGGGAGTAATTAAGTTTGTGGAAAATAAACGGAGAAGGAAAATAAAATAATAATAAATAGCTGTGATGAAGGCTGTTAGTTCTTGGATCTTGCCCGATCTGTCAGGAAGAATTTACGCAACGATTTTCGAATTTTATCTTATATATTCTATTGCGCAATTGTGCAAAGTGTGCATTCGATTACGTGAATCGAATTGATAATCGATCAGCAACAAGCACGGAGAGCAGAAGTGATCGTTATAAATTAAAACTTCTCTCTTCGCGTCTATTTCTCACACGATGTATGTAAGGTTCCTTAATCATTTGATTGGAACATTTTTGTTTAATTTTATGTGACATGGTGACTCTACAACTGTTGCATCAAAATCAGTATGCATTATTTACCGAGTTTATTAAAAATCGTTCTTCCACACCAAAATACTTCGTATACGTATTTCACGAGTAAAGATCATAGATCAATCTGTCGCTAACGTGATATTGGTGCTGGAATTCCGAAAAGAATCCATTTCACTCAATTTATACGCATAATTTTATTGGGAACGAATAACTGCTAAATGCTTAAATGTTTACTGTGCAGAAATTGCTGACTCTGTTTTATTCACCACGATCAGACTGATAATATGCTTCTGTACTTATGCCGCCCTGAAAACTTCAAGGATGGAAAAGACAATCATATTATTTACAGTAGGAGAAAAAAGTGATTTACGATTGTGAGATTAATTTTTAGAAATGAAATTTTCCATAGTAGGCAATGCTTCGAGCGGTCGCCGTAAATGCTCACAATTTGCTGCTAATTCAAGTGAAACTTATTCAACCGGAAATACACTTTCCTCTACGGACGAGATTTCCTCATAACAGTGCATTGCCAAAAATAAAAGTGAAAATGCTAAATTTTCTATAAATCCGAACACATCGAATCGCGCCAACTTTCCCAAGTACTTAACGAGAGAGTGATAGAAATGAGCGGCTCCTTACGATTCTAATTAAGGATTATGAGCCTTTAGTTTCCATTTCCTATCGAATAATGGTGTCCATCTTACGGGCCAAATATAATACTGTGTCAAGCATCGTTGGGCAATAACGCGAAGCACGTATTCAAGAAATTTGAACTGCATCTGTAGACCTGAAACAAGACAGGTACTGAAATAATCGACTGACCGCAACAGGTTAACATACGTTACGTAAAATCCGGGTAACGCCGAGGAATCGGTTGTTGGAAGCATTATTACGGCACGACCCGGATCACGAAATAACATCCATATGTGAGTCCAACCCAGAGGCGGCTCTTTCGTAGAAAATGATAATTTTCACCAGTCGTCCTTACGCAGCGTTGTCTTTACGCAAGAGGAAACGTCCCATAGTGCCATGTATCATCGGAAGAATTTACCGTTTCACGAAACGTCGTCCATATTGTTTCACTTACACGGTCGCTTTCAGTCGCATCGATATTATTTTTCTTAGAGGTGATAAAAAAAAAAAAAAAAATCCGAACTAACCGGTTCGGGTCCAAATCGAAGCCGACAATTCTATCACTTCCGATTGTCAATTACTTGGCTGAATAAACTAACAAGTTCGAGACGCGAGTTGCTCTCTATTGTGTATGAAAAAATAAAAAAAAAACAAGATACAGATATGCATGTCGACCATTTAGCATGGCTGACAGTAGTAATTATAATACATACCTGTACAAATAAGCTTCAATAGATTTGAGACGGATGACCGATAGTTATATTCTATCGCTCGACGATTCTCCTTTCGAACAAGTTTACCGCCCATTAATTCAACTGTCAATATCGGACATTCACCAGTGGCATATTGTAATTAATCGTATTTCGGTAATGGTTAACGTCCTTTCGTTCTGTTCATTCGTCTTCCTGAGTCCTGATACAGTGGCCTGTGCTCCATGAGATTCAAAAAAAAAAAACTATGTAAAATATCACAAGCTTCGCGTGTTCCGAGAGATATACCTACTTTAATAATTGCTATCACCGGAAGGCCTCGTGAAGAATAACAACACTCGGGCTAATAACGGTGATCAAAATACAAATCACTGGTGAATCTGAGGATCAGTTCTACCCGTTATTCAGGCGCACGGAGACATTCGATTTCTGGCACAAAAATGCCTCGGTTCAAGCCGGAAAGGATTGATTGAAGCATAATATCGGCTGACGATGAGCAATGTACTCGCGACAATTTGTACGAAGAAACGAATGATTGATATTTAGCGTCTAAATGGTCTTCCGCTTTTACGTCAGGGTCTAATACCACGGATACACCTGGAGTAGGCACACTTGCAACGTTCCGTGAAAAAAGGCGGCTAGCAATAGCTGTGAGCGTCTCAAAACTTTAATTATTATCAATAAACATCAGTGTGCGAAAGTAGGAATGGCGGGTATTGACGGTTACGTCGCCCATTCCATGGAACTGTGATTATAACCCGCACAAAGTATCAGTGTTATCCTTGCGTGGGTAATAACCTGACTTCTGGTGTCTTTATTTTTTAATTTTGTTTTACTTTCGTTTTTTTCCATCCCAAGAACCATACGTTTATTGGATATTTGGCGCGTGGTTTCAACTCTTAATAGTTTAAAGAAAGTAAGCGTAGTATATTCGCGAGTCTTAAGTTGTTTTAAGACCTGAAAAATATTATTAGTCGGCGATCAAAAGTGACAACGCGCATTAGATCTACCGAACTGTAAACCAATGATCTTGATTGATGGTGAATTTATGTTTGGCCGTTACAATAATATCATACCTACAGCAAGGCGAAAGCGTTGTAAAACCTTAAACCGTCTGCATCGCGCATTGGCACGTATTACATGCGTGTGCCCGAAGTGAGAGATTTCCTGATAGCTATCCTCACTCGAACAAATTGGAGCAAAGAAAGGAAAAAAAAATAAACAACCGAAAATATTCAGTCCATTGGTTTTCAGCTTCCGCTGGAGGTACGAAATTCAGCAACGACGAAATTATGCAACAAGTATTTGCCTGTATCCACGAGTTATTCTGCGTCGAATCGCGTAATACATGCAGACTCACTAGACAGCTGTAACAGGTCACCACGATATATGTAGCGGGCAAGTTTGCACATTATGTAATGATTGATGGTAAAAATAGGTCCAAGAATAAATATATATATATATATATATATATATGTATACATATATGCACATACATATGATGTGTACATACGTATAATATAAGCTCGAGGAGCCTGCAGCGGTCAAATGTCTACAAGCTATAACGTGCAATGCCAAATTCAATTTGTTTATTGAAGCTAGATTGTCATTAGGGAATTTACACGCAAGGTTAACGATGCGCTGCTGGAATACCAATTTTCCACATTTGTTGTGTCACGCACGTGTTGCGAAATAAATTTTGTAAAACTGATTTTGATATTTATTTATATCAGACGGTATAGGTATGCACAAATGTAAGTGCCGAACGCTTTCTAATTCAACGGCAGCAGTTTAACTCCGATCGATCGCGCTGATAAGATACTTTGTGCGAGCTGTAATAAGATGTTTGAATTGTCGAGCGTCAAATAATTTAACGGTTGTTTATTTATTAGTGTAGATTTAGACCACCTGAGATGGTCGGAGACGGAATTTTCGATCGGTCGTAATTTCGTCTGTATTGTACAGTTGAAACAAAAGTATTAAATAACACGTGGCACAAAGGGCGACACTGCAGTCGCCTCGTGGATCGTTGACGCAGTAAGCGTTGCACGTATATTTTTTATAGCAATAAACGAGAGAAGTAAATTTGAGACGGAGTTTTATGGGGGAAAAGAGAATTCGTACCTATTATGTATATAATCCCATCAGCGTGTGAATTAATTAAAAGTATCACGCACGTTACACATAAACAGAATATACTTACAGAAATCTATAGATTAGTCGGTAAACCGGTTATTTTCGAAATTTGCGCATGCAGGCCGGAGACCGGCGACAGAAGGGAGGAAGTGAAAGGAGGGAGATCGGAGGGGCTTCGATGTTCAAATGTAAATTGCTCAACCGAAAGAATCTCGAATGCACGTAGAATTATTTAAACTTATTTGTTCGTTTTCGTTTTTTCTCTTCGTCGATCGCGGAGTCATTACTCGGTGTATAAATAGTACAAAAATGAAATAAAAATCAACGACGGTCCTTCTTATCGCGTGATAAAACACCGGAATTACGACCTCTTGCCGAAGTTACCATATTTCCAACTGATTTTCACCTCTCTCCGACGAGCATTACGTATACGATAGATGATCCCAATGGGAAGCGCGATCGAAAATAATTAATTCCGACCACCGTAACGCATTTCTGGCCAAAACACGAAAGCACATTGAAATTCGACTCGATCGAGTCGGACGAATAGACATGCACAAACACACACGCACGCACTCCCTCTCTCTCTCTCTCTCTCTCGCTGCGATTCATCTTGCCGTGTGCAATTAACACGCGACTATGAGCCACGGACTCGGATTATTTTGTGCGAGTATGGGAACCGACCGTCATCGACGCAGCGAATTATCTCGCCGATTTTGAGCAGCTACGTCACGAGATTCGGTGCCGGCCTGGAGGAAGGTGTAATGCGTTAGCGGTCGGCCATGATCTCGCCGTTGCAGCATCCGACCGGCGCATTTGACGCGACGGCGACTTGTGTATGTGCATTCGGCACTCTTGTTCGACATATCGCACGTCTCGCTGTGTGAGAGCATGCGACACGGCATGAGGTGGGGGTCAGAAGTATCGCAAGCACGTTGCCTCCTCTGCTCACGTCAGCTGTCCCATTCATGTATCGGATATTACCCGGGGAGCACAGTAACAGCGATTTTTTCCATACTTGCCGTTTGTTCTTGCGCGGTAAATTGAGATTCTGCATCGAATGCAGTCCGTGCACCGAGTGCAGTGCGACACAGTTTCGGAGTGGTGATTTCAATGTGCGAACCAATTACCGGTTCGTACACTCGACGCAGTAATAATAAACATGATATTGCGAGGTGATTCGTTTTGCAGACGGTTTAATCTTTTTATTCACAGTTTGTGTAATTCTGTTATTCGCATGCTCGATCCTTTTCGACCTAATATCTGCTATTCGACGATTTACAACGAATAACTCGTCAATTACTTCAACTCGCACAATTTTGGGCTAACCGACCTGCTGAATCTAAATAGGAATTCGCAACGTATCCCTGGTTGGTTTTTCACGTTAATTTCATTCAGTGGAATAAAATTTTAAATAAATAAATAAAAAAAACAACTCGGCCGCGACGCTGTATCCGTTTTGACAACGTGAGTCGTTTCACGAAGTAGAATAAAGATTTTTAAGAAAATTACACAGCGTAATACACTTCACGTTGTAACGCGGCTTTAGGGAAAAAGTTCCTTACTTCCAAAGTTTAATCTCGATTCTCAGAATTGATTCGAATTTCGATACATTCAGGCTCTATATTCCGGGATAACTTCGCGATGCTTCCATAAGAACGGCGCACACACCTAAACCTACCAATTCTTATGAATAATTCTCTTGCAGACTCCGAAGTTTGCATAATCATCGGGTGCCGCGTGCTTAAGTGACAGCACATGTGCATGTACTCGTGTGTAACAGGCATTGACTGTTGGTTATTCGCTTTAATCGCAAAGCACCCGGTTCTATCCCCGGACAGTTCCATTGGCCCGTAGGGTTCGAACTTAGACCCCAGCGAAAGTAATATCCAGGAAACGTAGCTTGTGCGACACGATGCAGGCACGCTTGTGTTTGCGTTCGCGTGTGTGCGTGCGAATTTGCAATTGAGGAAGCTACTTCCCATATATTCGCCCCTTTAATTTACGTATACTATTTTTCTCCGTCCTTATCTACCATCTCGCTCTGTCTATCTCTTTCTCTCTCGCTCTCCGAAGAAGCATTCCTCCAAATCATTTACTCAATCTACACACGCAGACACACACGCGCATCTCGCTAGCTGGTTCCGCACGTCTAATTATCATTATATCTTGTTGCGTTGTTGTAAATTATTGGCTGATTAGTTAGTTAAATTAGATTGAAATTACGGTACTATCGCTGCCGGCTTTACGGACTAGGTGAATCTTAATACCAATGGATGTTTTAGTGTAACGTTGATGGATAAATTTCGGACTGTCGTCAGCTCAGGATGTTGAAATCGGTGAACGCGTGAAATTTTAACTTTTCTTATCGTAAGTTCATACCCACGCAACATCTTGACCCGTGTTGCGTACGAGATGGAAATAATTTTTCATTCTTCAGTGTAGGGAATTAATTAATGTTTCGGAAGTCTCTCAACGCGAATCTATTTGAAAAAATTTATATTTATCTTTGCATTGCCGTCGGGTTATCTGAACTTGGAGTGATCCTTCGATAAGATAAACTAATTGGTATAAAAAGAAATACACTACCAATTTGTGGCGTTCGGAATTTGCAGTCGAAAAATTTTAGCCGAAATCGTTTCTGAATTATCTCATGTCTGATGCTTGAATGAGAGATAAATCACTGTAAGGACCTTTCGTTTCGGGTGAAAATTCATACGGTCGAAGAATCTGAGGCGAAGGGAATGCGAATCGATTTGACCGAGCGATTGAAATTAACGCTATAATAGTTTTGAAACATTTTGATTATCGGCAGTTTCTCAGCTTTACGATGCAAGTGGTATTATTGAGGTCAATCCTCTAACTCGAAACCGATGAATATTAGCGGTTACTCAATAACGCAGAGAGAAAAGGATCCAACGTTAGCAGTTGTCGTAGATGTACGAGTGAAGTTTAACTTTTAACATTTTTCGACGCGTTTCTACCCCAGAAGTCACGCAAATGCAAATAATTCGATTGGGGTCAATTTCGTAACGTCTCTTCGGGTAAAAGTTGTTAGCGGTAACCACGAGTAAATATCTAATCCTGGATATTTCTGCAAAAATATAATGAATCCCGTTACGTGACGAACATGTGCACGAATTTAGAAAGCACGAGATAATATTCAGGTTAATTTAGGTGTACAGACTTAATTCGGATCTTTCGTTAAAAATGCAGATTTTCGTCTCACACGCGTTTCCTCGTCATAAATATTATAAGTAATACACGTAACGCCTACCTTTTCAAAGTTGCATAACTTTTGGATCGACCTTGACGTAATCGGTTCACATTTCAAGTGAAACTAAATCAGATTACATTTCCTACACTGTATTGTTTTACTCATTGGTTTCACCGGTTACCAAATAACAATGAACAAATTATGTCATCTTCCATGATTCTTTTGCTCTATTATAGGTATATATTGTGCTAGAATTGCAGACTAAAATTTCAATACTAAAAAAGTATTCTATACGAACAAAGAATTTAACCCCAGTTGTAAAAATTCTTTGGGTGAAATACCTGACGTGGAAGAAATTGGCTGGTTTCCACGCAGTGTTCGAATATCGCGGTGTGTGGTAACAGATTAATTATAGCAGATCTTCCGTCGAGTGGTGGTGAAGGTTCTAGTGGTACGTTATTGTGAATATATTTTCCCGTTTATATACGAAACTTGAACGGACGCGAAGAGCTGGCGGATATAAAAAAGTACGGGATAAGTTGTGCAATGAAACTCCTGACTCTTCCACAAAATTGTTCGAAACGAATCACGTGTACTTTCTAGTTGAAATTAATTTTGGTCCGATGGCCATAACCCGGGACTGGTTTAGAGTCATGGAAATTTAACGACACGGACTTGCCTCCGTGTGAAACAAAAGAAAGGAAAAAAGTTAAGAAAAGGAAACAATTCATTACAGACTAGATAAAACGGTTTATAGCTGAAACCGAAATCGGCTCGTCAAAGTTTTGGAATACCAGTGCGACGCTGAAAATAAATCATTCAGGCTGCGGAGGTGTACGAAAGTGAATAACAATAAATAACAGTAACAATAATGATAATAACCACAAACTAATGGCATATATTTGTCGGTAAAATGTTGAGTGATGGAGTGTCAATGCCGCACGGACAATTGACGATCCACCCTTAAGTGCTAATGGTAATAAATAAACCAATGCCAAATAAACTGCTTGAAAGAAAAGACGCGATTGCAATTTGAATATTAAATTCAAAGAAAAATGAGATTTCAAGGTGTCGACTTAGTGGTTGCAGTGCTGCTAATATTGCCGGCAATAAATGCGGCAACTTTTCGAGATATGATACTACAGTTATTTAAAACAGTCAGGGTGAGTACAAAGTATATGTTATACATTGTATATACGTGTGTGTAAGCGAATGACGGCGTAAGCGAAGTAAAAATTTTCCAATTGCTCAACGATTCGGGTACATGCATAATGTTGTGTAGGTACGTATGCATATAATATATAGCTGGCGATGAATTATACGGGAATACGTAACGAGTGAGAGATATTTCGCGCCAAATTTGTAACACTCGCGTTACACATTCCGCCCTGACACGGATGTTTTAACGAGTGACTACGAAATTAGAAGGAAGAGTGTAACGTCATATTTTATCGTCGCGTGCGCGGTTGGCCAATAATTCCAGGTACACGGTTCGTGTCAATGGTGCACAGCGATAAAGCGACAGGCAGTTGAATAGTCAGACGAAAAAAAGAAAAGAAAAAGGTACATAACCGCATCTTCCTGACGAAATGCGTAAAACTGGTTTAAGCAGTATCGCTTCACGAATTCCCATTTCATACAAGTCACATAAATATCGCAATTACAACCGTCGCGTCGCAGGTACAAGGCTAATGCGCGTGGCCCGTAATTTTGGCTCCGTGATTATCAATTAGGAAAGTTGAAAATAAATTAGCATGCGCAAAGGTGGAATACGTCTAATATACCCACACCAGTCTGTCAAATTTTAATGAAATATTTATGAAGCACGTGATATTGCGCGCGAGGATGTAATATAGGAGGAATCGCCAAGTGAGAAAGGTCCGCGTTATATTTTCACTCGGCATACCGACGTGTAATAATTACGTGCAAATTCTGCGCGTGTGCAGCCTCCTTCGTCGCATCGCGATGCACGCGGAACCGGTACCTGCATCAAACATCCTCGAAGTCCCTCGACTCGGGTGAAACTGTGCTCAGAAAATCCTCGTCGATTGTGGTTATTACAAATTAGCAAACGATAAGTAGCGAAACCCATGCGCGCAGGCACGAGTGAAATTCGCACCTGTATGCGCCTGCATTGTCTCGGAAAATTGTAAAAGCTCAGTGTACCCCTCATGATTATTCATTCGCGCAAGTGCGACATGTGTCACGTACCCACTGACACTAATTGTAAGTCGCGATGGTCAACCGCACGTATAACCAGGTATTGTACGCATGAGTGCAGAGTTCGATTCAGCACACGTCGTGCCTCTTGCTTTCTTCAATTTGCATCTCTCCCTCCCTCCCTCCGTCCGCGACTCGATTACAACCTCCGACGGCGAACGATAATCGATATTATCCATCGAACGATTTTCTTATTCATTAATTGTCGCGTCGCCGGCTCCGGATGTCCGCCGCGCAGGAATTGTGTAAGCTCAATGCGGTAAGCACGCGATTCTTTCTCTGCTTTCATCGCGCTCTCTCGATGCACCCGCAGACGTGCACCTCGGCAAGTTCCTAAGCGCTATTTCCACGTCAGCAAAGTTGTCATACCGTCGCGACGTCGTACGTTATACGTATCCTCTTCGGCCTTTCTCTCGATTTATAAATGCGAAGCACATCTCACGCGTTCTTTTCCTCAACGTAACACCGTCGCACCGGCCGCGAATTAATGCCGGTTTCGTACAGGATGGAAACGAGGCAGGTGAATTTCGTGCAACGTCGTTATAATATAATGTTATATTATACACCCTAGAATCCGGGAGATCCGTATTTGGCACACACGAAAATCGGCGGTTAATATAATAGAAAGCTGGCCGAATAACTGCAGACACACAAAAACTTGTCGATGCGGGCATTGCGATTTACAGTTTACGATGCAATTTATACCTCGTATCTCCCGAAATCATCACCGCCCATTGAATTGTTCATTTTCATTACATTCTCATTTCAGGACAGTGAGATTAGTATAGTTTATCCAGACATCAGCGACGGAGTGAGGAGGCAACCGAGGTTCGCCAAGCAAATACCATTTCCATGCGACGTCAGAGGAGGCAGGTACTGTATTAAGAAACCTTTGTCCATACCCGTGAGTGTTTTTATTTATCGATTTCGTTTTTTGTACCAATGAAAAGGAATAAGGTAAAATGAGATTCTGAATCGATGCTAATATCTGTATCGATAATTTGTTTACGATGAGTTCAAAGAGGTTTTGGGGTTACGATTATCTGCACGATGTGAAAAGAGAAAATAATAATAGTATCGGTGAACCGGTTATCTCCTTAGTTTTCTGGTATCGAGAGGTATGTCCTGTTTTACACGTGATGAACCGTATATATCGCCGTGCTAATTATACACCGTCGATCTTTGAAATATGATAGCAGAAAAGCTGTAGGCCGTATAGCTTGCGGCGTGAAACGGTCTAATTGCACCTTCTGGATGCCCTAGTTCTGTACATCGTCTCATATTTTTCCATTCGACAGATCGTCTCGGATAGATCACGCATATATTGTACGCAAATAACGCTCCTGATGGTCAAGAATTATTTTATTTTTCAAAATTAAGCCCGAGTCGCGTAGTGTTCATATCTGTATACAGTACCGAAACATTATCCAACAATTTCGAATTCCTCAACAATTGACCAGAATTTGTAGAAAAAAAATAAAATAAGTCATTTTAATATTTACAATTTGTTTCGTACACATAAATGACTAGTATTAATCTCTGAAAAATACCGTCATTTCCATGTGTCGACTAACTTTCTTTCTTTCTGTCATTTTTTTTTCTTTTTTTTTTAGAGTTGCATCCATTTTTCATGACTTTTTTTCACTCGACACTATCGTTGCAAACATTTTCAAAAACTGAAAATCTGCCGGGCAAAACTTTCTACAGCAGCTAATAAACAGAAAACGGTTCACCTCATCAGATAAACTAATTGAGGACATGCATGCACGCATACTTGTTTACGTATGATACGTACATCGGAGTCACAGTACGAAAAGTAAAAAGAAAGGCATGCGGTGTAAGAAAAAATAAAATTAAAAATCGAACGAACAGTAAGCGTTTTCCAACCATTATCAGTGAATCTCCAAAACAGGTTCTGCAGGTGAACGAACAATGAGGCATATATTACTCATTCGTACGGAGGAAGAAAATAATTTTTCAGCAATAATTTATGCTGTATGTATCTATCGGTCGTATCAAAAATATTGTTTACTAATTTTGTACCAATAATATAGCATCAGAAAATAGCAATAAGCTTTTGTAAAATGTACGATATATGTATTGCCAATTACATTTTTTTTTTTTTGTCGTTGACTCAACCCGTTCGAAAAAACCGTTGATCGATCCACTTCTACCGGGATTAAAGAAGGCTTCTCATTTCAATTCAGATCAGCCTCGAGACCTGACAGCGTTCATCGTCTGCGGCCTGGTGACATTGACGTGGTCGGCGCCCTGGGCGACTCTCTGGTGGCGGCGAATGGTGCCATGGAGGAATATGCACTTGGGACCTTCATCGAGGCGAGAGGGGTCAGCTGGTGCGCAGGGGGTCAGGGTGACTGGAGGCAGTTCCTAACGTTGCCGAACATAATGAAGGTGAGAATTTGAGATCGACGACCGATTATTCGATCAGATCGATTCATTTCCACGCGCGTGATGAAACGCCCGCGTCGATGCCGAAGGTCGCGGCTGGAACCAGGATTCCGTTCTTCCGGATTTTTATTCTCAGGTGATGATACCTGGTCGAGGTTCGTATCTTTGTAGGGTGAGTCGGCGTCTCGGAAAAAATCGGTACGAAGATGTGTGTAATCGGATCTGTTGAATGAATTAGCTCACTCGGAGCCAACCTGCCTAGGAATCGACCCACACGTTGCCGAATGAAAGTTGTTTTTATGCTCCATTTCGTCGTGCACGGCTATAATATATATATATATACACATAATTGTATAATGCCGAATGGTTTCTGCTGTTCCTTGCTGTTCAAATTACTTACGCGTCTTTATTTTCAGGAGTTTAATCCTAATTTGACAGGCTACTCAACGGGGAACGGAGAATTTATATCGAAGCAAGCCAAGCTCAACGTAGCATTTCCCGTCGCAGCTACGGAGGACGCTCTTCATCAGGCCAGAATCCTTGTACGAAGGATCAAAAATGACCCTACCATCGACATGAAGAGAGACTGGAAGGTGTGTAACAAAACTCATGCTTCTCCACCTGCAGACGATAATCATTTATAGTTTTGCCCGGTTGCAAGAGGTACGAGACCAAAAGCTAGACCGATGATCGTTTGCTCCGAAATCCATGAATAACAAACAAGCAGCAAGTGCGAAATCACGATCCTTCGGTGCAAATTGGTGTAAAAATAAATATGCTACGAACTATCGTACGAGTGGTCAAATATTTATACACCGATCTCTTTCGGAATATAAATGATCCACGGCACCGTCGAACGCTGCAAGGCACGCGTCATTACATATCTTTGTAAACAATTTTCGTCTGTAAATATTACAAGACGCTATAATACGTTATATTATATGCAAGGCGGATGAAGTAACGAGAAATAAAATTAACGATCCTTTCAGCTCGTCACAATTTTCTTTGGTGCCAACGACATATGTTCCGCCCAGTGTTACAAGCCGGAGCAATTCTCGCCCTCCCGACATGCTCTGCATTTGCGCCGCACGTTGGACTACCTGAGGGCCACCTTGCCGCGGACTCTTGTCAACGTCGTTCCGGTATTAGGTAAACGCATCGAGAGTACCTACGTTAAAAATCTTTGCATAATCCACCTCAGGTTTTTTACTTGCGGTGAGTTAATTGAGGGTCGGAAGTTTTTTCCTTCATTTTCGTTAATACAAGGAGAGAGAGAGAGAGAGAGAGAGAGAGCAAAAAAAGAGGCATTGGAATAACCCGTCCGCATACGCAATGACGTTGCTGGGTCAGTAAGATGTATGATTTGATTTTTAAAATTATTCTAATTATTTTATATATTAATTATGCATACTGGCGAACGGTTTCTGATGAATTACAGCATGTATAATATGCTAGACGAAGTCCGCATCAGAGAGAAAGGAAGAGAGAGAGAGAAAGAGAAAGAAAACGTACATCTGGTTGTCGCTGGTTGTCTACGTAGTCGAAAGCTAACTTTCCTCCAGCTAGTACCAAAACGCGTCTCGATGTTCGCAGTGAATTATGAAAAACGCAACGCGAAGAGAGAACTGAGTCGTTTGGTTGGTCGAAAGAGAAAAAATTTATTTTCACAATTTTTCAAAAACTATCGGAGTGTGAAGATTTCCAAATTTTCGACATTTTTACGTGGAAGATTATCCCTCTCACTATTTTTTATTCGTGAAATTAATACGCAGATTTTTATACTTTCTTCGTGAAGTATGATTTGCAAAAATACTCCCAGTTAATATTTTGAATTAGTTCGGTGGTCATTTTAATAGTTATTACCATTCTTTGGAATGAAATTATTCGAGTGTTTTTGAATCGAATGGTGTTTGGGTTGAAGCCAAGGCCTTAAAAGATGTAGAAAAAAATCAACCTTTCGAATGCCCGTTTACTGTACATAATGGATCGAGGTATAACTGTAAAGCGGTCCATGCGAGACTGAAGTTAAAAGTCGTCTTAACCAACGTTGAAAAACCTGCTTTATATCCATAAAAGAGCAAAAAAAAAAAAAAAATTAAGAAACTACACACTCGTCCGAAAGACTTTTTCTACGCCACTAATGGTGTTTCGAATAGTTTTTGTATAACACGTATCTTTTTTCTTATACGTCTTTCAGACAAATTAAGGAGGCAATAAAATTTGTCTGGGATCTCGTAATTGAAATACGAAAATCATTGCTTGTAAGCTGAGGGCACTTTGCGAATTGATATAGCCATTGAAAAAAGGAGAGTTTTCAAACTTGTAAGAAATTAAGGAAAAGTAAATTGGTACTTTACTTCGAAACAGGTTTTTCAATATTTTGAAGAAAAAGTTGTGCCACCTATGGTCGCACAACTGATATTATTTGGAAAACCGCCTGTATTTAAATACGATACTTCGAAATAGTTTGATTAAATTTATCGACATAATCTGAACGACTCCCCAGATTTCACTCTGAATGGATTAATGGAATTCCTCCGGCGGTATCTATGAGATCCGAATAATCTAGGATAGTGTGCTTGGCCACGAGAGTTTATGGATTCAAGTATATATGGGGAATTCCATGCGAATCCAACCCCCCCTCATTTTTGATTTTGTTCAAAAGATTTTCTGCAATTATCCCAATCCTGAAACAGTGCCCTGAATTTTTTTAACTTTTTTTATTCAACTGGTCAGTTATCTATAAATATTGAGAGTGATTTTGAATTAGACTTTTTTTAAAATTCTCGAGGGATTCTCATGGACTGTATTTTCTATTCCAAACATTTCAAGACCGAGTCCATGATGAGCCAATATTTTCCCATTTTTTTTTCATCACTTTTGATTTTTCTCGTCAACTAAGACATTGTTTGAATGGTTTAAATATTCCCGAAAAATTCTCAAAACTTCTATTTTTCAATTAGAACATTTCTAGACCGGTTCCATTATGGAGTGATTTTTGCCTATTCTTTTTATTTTTTTACACATTCACAGTTCTTTTTTTTTCAACTTCGCAATGAAACCGGTTTAGAAATGTTCCACATTAGTGAAAAATAGAAGTTTTAAGAATTTTAAAACAGGTCTTCATCACAATTACTTTAAATATTTATAAACAATTGAGCAGTTGAATAAAAAATGTGAAAAAAATCTAGGGCACTGTTTCAGAGTTGGATCAATTGCAAAAATTTTTTTAAACAAAGTCGGAAATGGTGAGAGTCAGGCGTTGGTCCGATCCGCATGGAATTCCCCATATATATAGAGAGAGTTATCTTCACCACGTGGAATTTGATTTTTAATTCATTTTCGTTGCCTCTGTGCAGATGTCACCGTGTCCATAAGAGTCCCAACAAGTACAATGTGCAACCTATTGCACCCGCTGTACTGCGCCTGCATGCACGAAGGAAACGAACCGGACATTACCGGGTCTGTCATGTCCCGGCAGTATCAGCAGGCGGCGGAATCTTTGGTGCTATCTGGAAGGTAATCCGATGTGAGCTTTAACGAGGAAGCGCCAGAGAGAAGACTGTGGCGTAACGGTTTTAAAGTCACTGGTATTCTGACCTCACAACTATTCCGGCCTTTTCACGACGAACAGCTCTGAACGCATAATAGTTATATATACACGCCTAAAAATACAATGCAGGCTTATTATAGTCGGAGCTTTTAGAAACCGAGAAGCCGAATTTCGGCTTCTGGATATTTTTAGAAATTACGTAATTTCAAAATTCTCAATATAATGCCATTTTTGCGCTTGGAAAGACAGGAAAAAAAGCAAGTGAATTAATGGCTCGGGTGACTATCGCTCACCAGCTATGACGCTAATGTCGAGGACACTTGTTTACAGATACGACACGACGCAGGATTTTACGGTCGTGTATCAGCCATTCACGGAACTGTTCAACGCGCCAAACTCGAATCCTAGGAATTCGGAGGTCCTCGATCAGACTCTAGTCACTTACGACTGTTTTCATTTCAGTCAAAAGGGCCACGCCCTCGGTAAGTAATTGGCACAAGTATTCCGAACTACATTCATAAATCAAAAGTTCTAAACCGGAATAGGTAAGAGGTATGGAAAAAAACATTTCAGCGATGAGAAATTCAAGTTTTTGATTGAAAGAAAAAGAGGATAAGTAAATTTCAAATTTCTGCGATTGATAAGATAAAGCCGTGTACGGTATCATTGGAACATCTAATGACGTCTTTCTGTGAAAGGTCAATTCAGTTCCTTGAAAAATTGTCAGTGAAGTTTCGTAACGAGGAAACTCTCCTTGATCAGCTTATACGAGTGCTTCGTGAAATAATATACTCGCGGAGAAGATTTGTCTCACAGTGTGATATTGGTTGTATCAGCCTCTAGGATAGTCTGTGTTTTAGAAACGAACCATACCAAGGTTAGCTACAGTAGCATAGGAGTTTTTCGACGATCAGAAGTATCATCGCAAGCTCAGAATACCGTCGGTAAAGAAGGAATCGGGATTTCATGCGTAAATTGGTGTTTTTGCACTAACTAGAGTTCAAATTAAATATAACAACAGACTTATACAATTAAACGACACCAATTGTGCCTATCGAGATAAGCTTCGGAGTGTAAAAACACGGATAGACGGCTATAAACTGAAGATTCGATAGATGGTAACTAATATACAATAAGCATTTCTATTCTGTGACGGTGTGCAACCGCTCGATAAGACTGAACGACGTATAGTCTGTTGCCTGTTAAAAGGCGTATCCAATGACCGACAAAAATTCGTCGAGAATCTAGTCGAGGAATTTCAATGCTATCGTTTCTGCTTGTGAATGATACTGAATTTACTACGCCATTTGATATGCAAATCCTTGAAATAATTTACGAGTCATGCCAATGTGCACAGAAAGTGGAACTCTTACTTTTCTCATAAATCGTTCCAAAGACTTGAAAACATGCAAATTGGACCGGGGTCATCACTGTATCTTCTGATAAATAAATGAGGTCAAATACTGACAGGTTGTATTTGGACAGTATCTACTCACTTTGCAGCTGCGGACTCGTTGAGTATATGTATACAGCTGAAGTCTAAAAACTCTGAGCAAAGTGTGACACTCATGAAAGCATCCGATTGTTACGTTGCATTAGTTGACGTAAGCTTGACCTGATTTAAAATGTTGAACTTGTTACTTTTTACACTTTTTCACGACACGTGGATTGGCAGGAACTTCAGCATTTCGACTTGATAACGGGGGATATAAACGAGCCAACTAGCGAATTGAGCTTAATTTTGAGATTGTCGGAAGTGATGACGTTATGTTATGAGCGGGAACGAGTCATTGCAGAAAAGGGGCAAAGTCACTTACAGGCAGTTTTTCGTTACTTGAGAAAAAAATGAAATGAACGGTTATATATTACCGGAAAAATGTATAATTTACATTAGAAAATCAATTGATGCCTGAGATGGATTTAAACCAAAGTATGTTTTGTGAAAAAATTCGGAATATTGCTTGATTTCAGACAAATTCTGGTACGAAGAAAGATTTTCGCGAGATAGTGGTCATGGAAAGCGTTTTTTCAGAACACAAATCCTAGCTTTAATCGAATTTACGAACTGCGGTTGTCCATTTGAAAATAAATTTAGTGGAAATTGACTGCGGCAAGTGAGTCTCTTCCTGTGATAACATGTAATTGGTACATGTATTACACAATTTAAAGTTATGACATTGTACATACTTTTGGTTCGTGGAAAAGTCGTCAGAACGCGATTTGCGAGAACCGCGACATGCGAGAAACGATATCACAAACCTGCAACATTTCTTGCAATCTGCTTCCACTGATTGTGGGAATCAGCGTGTGTAAAAGAGCGAATCAAGTCAGCCGAGAAGCTGAAGCTTTGTCATGAGGAAACTGTAGACCGAAAAACCGCAGCGGTCTTAAATGAGAAATAGATAAGGTTATAATTGAAGATATATAGAAAGAATAAGAAATTATGTTAGCAAGGATTGAGAATGAGAAGAGAGAGCGGAGAACGCATGTAATGATATTATTAATTTCCAGGAGGAAATCTACTGTGGAACAACTTACTGGAACCTGTCGGCAATAAAACTGATAATGGAAAGCCGAGAATCATGGAGAGGCTGGTGTGCCCATCGACGAGGACTCCGTACATATTTACGAACGTTAATTCGAGATATTATTACGAGACTGGAAACCAAGAAGGAATCTCACCAAGATAGCGCGTCAAAAAATAGCACAATTAGTTAATTAATTCACTTGCTGAGAACCTCAGTTCTTTCTCTGATGATCGATTTATCCAGAGTTTTGTATTATTGTAAATATTTTTCTACAAACTAAACCGTGTACAGTTGTCAAACGCTCCTCGCGGAGGTTTAATATTTAAGCCTTTGAATGCGTTAGATTAGTTTGAGTTACGATTTCATAGAGAACTATTTCAATTTTCGTCAACGCAGAAATTATCTTGGCAGCGATATGATTTTATATTAAAAATCATAAGGTCAAATTAAGTTATATAAATGTATTTACCGTTCATTCTACGGGGATGAATATTATTTACTTACGTTTCCATGTATAACTCATAGTAATTGATGTTGAATGAACATTGAAATACCAATTGCTCAAGTTATCAAATCTTTTGATGTTATATCGTATTTTTTGCAATCACTTCAACGTGCATATACGTGACAACATGAAGGTCCTCTTCGAGAAACATCGCAAAAATTTGTAAATATGTGAGGTGTCCAAGAACCTACGAATTGACAAATGATTTTAGAGAAACGTAAAAATAAACGGCCTTTCAGAATTTTGTCCAATTTCTGTCTCCCAAATTTAGTGTATTGAACTGTTTGAAATTTTTTCAATTGAAATAAAGAGCTTACAGCGACCTGAGTTTTTACCTAATTACCAGTAAAAATGATGGGTACAGTTTACTTCTATTAAAATTCGGTCGTCATGACGATCCCTTGAAACGAATTTGGGTAAAATTCGCATTCTCACGCATACAGTTGCATTATCTTGATTAATCTGCCAAACCTGTAGGACACTTTGATGACTACTAATTACATTATACAATCCAGGTTGTAAATATTCTTTTTTGAAGGTTTAATTGTAGACCCGAAAAAATTGCAAAACAGGTATTAATTACGTTATGCAACTTTGTCAGACGATTTATCGAAATGCAGATACCAGTATTATGAACATGCGGTGCCAGTAAAAACGCAGAAATTGTAGTTAAAAGAACGATTATACACGTATACCTATCCTAAAATAGAGGCTTCATTGGTAATTTTACAGGATCGTGATATTGATCGCGGATCGCACAAATGTACAAATGCATCACGAAAAATGTAGATTTATATTTTTAGGGCCAAAATGACAGAGGTATAAACACCTGAAATTGATATTCCAAGCAAAAGTGAAAAAACAAGTCTCCCCAGGATCGTAAATCCTAATTCAAGGACTTCAGTGATTTACAGACAACACTGCAAGTCTAATTGCAGGCGTAACTTTGCTTTTAAGTACATCTGCATATGAGCAAAAAGCACGAAACACATCACGATAGGTATGCAGTGAAAAAGTAGTTATCCGGCTGCTGGCTGCCAAGATCATGTATCGCACGCGAAGCGAACCTCAAACGAACTTGAACCGGCAAGAAAAACCAAGTAATACATGACCATGTGAAGCGATAAATTTGGAATTGAACGTGACTCCGTAAGCGTCCGCACATAAAGTATTATGCAAGAAATATACGAATTGCTGTAATTGTTGACACGAAGTCATTGCGATGCCCGCTGATAGAAACAGCTGAAAATCTCATTAGTTGAGTTTAGAAATGCTCGTGCTAGCGATCACGTTAGCAAACATCTTATCACCATGGTGACGTTAGAATCATCTTATCATAGCGGTTGTTAGTGACAGACCTCACCGCCGGGTACTGCATGTACCAAAATTTCCTTTTGTACTAGCAACAGGTCTCACATTCACCCTTCTCGATAGACTCAAAACAATAATAGTGGGTTCGGGGTCGATTTAACGATTAATAATATGGCCACCAGATATGAAACTGCACTTCAGGGTTTATTGGACAAGCTTTACATTCAATCAATCAGTAATTATTCAACTCTTGTGTCAACTTGGGTAACCTTCTAACGGTTCTAATCTCACCCGAAATCATCGATCAGTACTTGTACTATTTTAACCGGGGGCTGCAAGCCGCGCCGGTTTCCCGACACCGAAACCACCCCAGGGTAGCTCAGATACCCCGGCAAGGCCAGCCCACGCGGTTACACGAACTTTGTGTGATCTGTTATTTATTTTCAAGTGTTCTTGATCCGCGGACTGTAGTAACCACGTTGGTTTCCCAACGTGTCAACCACCTAGGGTCAAACCTCACCCATGAGGCCCCGGGAAAACCAGCGCGAGAATCCCCAACCGGCTTCACCCAGTTCTGCTTTCGCATCTAATTACCCGATCACAAGTACATTAAAAACACGATCCAACGTCATTTAATAATCAAATCGATCACTATGAGCCTCGATTCGTCGAGTTGATAGCTCCACGTTCACACAGTTCACTGTATCACTCTCGCACATATAACGAGCTACAACAAGACAAGACTCACGTGTCATCCCTTCCGAATTTCGATTAATACTGATCTGGTTTTGGATTCTTCTTCATATTCTCGTCTCGCTTGCTCTCGCGAGGATTTTGGGAACTTTGGACTGTATTGCCTTGTTGACGACTCGCTGTAGTGTACGTGAGATTAGCGTACTTGGATTCATTCACACATACATCGTAATATTATAATACATTCTGTCCCTTCACTAATCTCTAGCTGATCTGTAGCGGTCGTTCACCCCCTCGCCTTGCCATACATCTCTGTTATTACATATGGTTTCAAGTAATGCTCGTCCAAACTGTATTGCTATTGTGTACACTTCTTAATTTTTTTTACACATTCTCAGGTTGAGATCGCGTTAAACATCGGATTATAACTTAACACTCACATGGAACAATAAGGGTCTGTGGCAACGGCCGATTACGAAATTATAGGTCATAAAGCACCAGTTTCAGCTGTTGATTTCTGTCTATGCATTGGTATTCGTCGCCCACAGCGTTTATGTGAGAAATTACTTTTTCTCAAATCTGAATAAGGTTGACAAACGGACGATTCAACTTTGAAAAACTCAAGTGTTTATCGTTATTCATGACTTCAGAAATAATGTTTGAAATCGATTTATTCAAATTCCACGTGAACGTAATTTTGCGAGACGAATCGCTTAAGCGCAATCCCAATACACTGCGAGCAGCATATAAAAAGTTACAGCCGGAAAACGACGTATTTTATTCGTCATTTCTCTCCTGTTGATCCAAGGCTCTTTTCGCTGCGTTTTCTGAGTTCTTGGGGTCCAGTTAGTCAGAAAAAAGTCATACAAATCGAATCTGCGACCAAAAATTTGCGACTCAAAAAATGAAGAAAAAAGTAAAGCCCTTATATTTTTGGCAAAAATTTTCGCGATTTTCAAAAGTGAACGATGCGCATGAGCCCAACGGATTGTTTATACGGTGTATCTTCAGTTCTGTTTAGACCAGTGACACAAAAACTTAGAAAGTCAATTTCAAAGTGCTGCAAGCAAACGTCGAGCCGTGAGATTACCTGTTATTATATCAACCGCCAACGAAGAAGGAGCTGCATAAATGCGAAATACAAAGAGTGAAATAGTGTAACGCAATCTTTGTAAGTATAAAAATCTACCATTCAAGCCTGCAGACTTGGTGAACATAAATAACAAAACTACAAGTGAAGAATCAGGTTCGAGTCGGCGCATGATGCGTCAAAAATGTGACAAATACGCTGTTTCAATGAATCATTGCCGAATACTTGTTCACGGTAAATTTCCGTATGCTCAATTCATGGTCTATGATAATAATCGCATCATTTTTTCAGCCCGCAAGGTCGTCCCGAGAAAACAAACGCTCCATGCGTGGGCCTGCATTGCGGAAGCGTGCTGTTATCCGTTAGCTAATTCCTTCCGGAGCTAAAGTAAAAATAACAGCAAGAGGTTAATGCTCCTTTCAACCCAACAAGCATAACTGCCATTACCATCGCTTTGCGTACATTATAATATGACAAGGTGTCGTTCGCAAAGTGGCTCGGGGTCTATGATACGATTACTTTATACAGCGGGTGCAAAAAAGCTTGCGGCTTTCGAAGCGAGTAAATTAAATGCCAGTACTTGACAGCACTGTAATCGACCTACACAGCTGTACTGGGAATTGTCTTCCGTAGTATAAAACTGCACTGCGGAAGAAAAAAATTTTAATCTAGCTCCGTGAATTTCGCAACACGGAGAACAAATTCCTTCCAGTCAGTTAAGGAGGAGACGCTGACGCTTTTAAAAATAGAAGTATCAAGTTAGCCCACGCAATTTGTCAATTAACAAATACACGCGCATGCCAAGATGCCGGATAATCGCGGATATCCTGGTGTAGGTCTGCGGTGCGAAATATAGTGTGTGGTTAAAGAGCTTCAGTTGAAAGGCTGATGCGAAATATTGGTCTGAATAAAATTATCGTTTTCTGCGAAAACTCGGTGACAAAAAATTCTACGGCCATGTCTCAGCGTTCGAACAGCAACGTTTTTCGCTTTAGACTTTCACGAAGTTGCCACTAAGTAGCTGCAGACGACGGAAAAGTACAAGTCAAGCAAATCAATTGAAATTCTAACACGCGCAGTATCTTGCGTCTGGCGTATCCGACATCTGGTCAATTGAGTTTAATAAAGTGTCCAGCTCTCTAGATATTGTCAGACGACGAACCAATAACCACCAATTGCTCCTAATAATCGAGTCTTTGTGACGTATTGTACATGGTGGTTTGGTTCTGAGGTTAAAAGTTAAATTGTTACGAAATCGATCAAACTGCGATGCAATCGTCACACCGTTTTTTAATTTACAATTCAGTGTACAGAATAGTGAAAAAGAAAAATATAGAGTAAAAAAGAATACTTGAGAGATTCTTGGAAATAACAATTTAAGCCTATCATCGCTAATTGTTGAGAGAAATGAAATTCCATAACTGTCCTTGCGATGGGTATCAGCTATTTTGTAATTACAAACAGTTTCTCGAAAATGTACTTTCAGTACGGAACAAGATTTTATTATATGCCTAGTGGTGATTAACCCTTGATTGCCACACCTATCTTTTGCCTACGTCGTTGTCATCCTGGGGTCTCGGCGACCCCGTGCAGATTTTTTTCCATGGGTAATGTTAAAATTGACATATTTCAGTTTTTTTTTTTTTTTGAATCGATCGAGAGTCGATTAAGGAACAGCCCTATAACGAAAAATAATTGATAGAACGAAAATATTCTGAAAAATGGGAGTTTAAAAAAAAGAAGAAAGTCCAAAAACGACAGAAAAATATCGATTTCACACTTCGAAAAAGAAAAAAAAATTCATATCTTCAGTGCTAGTAGCACGATTTCAAAAATTCCTTCGGCATTTTGAGGGGCATATTTCAAAGGATGGAAAAACAATTTGGTGACACGGTATTTCAATATCATCAACAAAGCTGCCAGTGATCAGTATGACAAATTTTCTACTTATCACTTTTCGGGCAATTTGCACGATAGTGTAGAATATTTTATATTTGCGCCTAAAACTTTGGCTTTAACCTATGTTTTGTCGTGTAGGACGTTTACTGCCAGTTCTCTGAGAAATTCATTTACACGTGAATGCGTAAAAACATTCAACATTTTCATAAATTAAATACAGGCTGGAAGGAAAAAGACATCTCACAAATATCCATGTGTAATATAAAAACTACCTGTAAAACCCTCGCTCGCTAAAGCTCACTCCGGGTCGAATGCCTAGTGCAGCTGGTTTTTGTGCTCGTGCGCTCGCTTACTCGTTGTCAGTGTTTTACCAGATGATACGAAATTAATGAGATACCTCACGCCCTCACTGCTCACTGCACTGCGCAAGAACTACGGAGCGCTGGTCCTGGAGGGCGAAATTAACCAGGTAAGGGACTTGGAGCGCAGGAACTACGGAGCGCTCGTCCTGGAAGTCCGGTTTCTCCAGGTAGAGGACCTGGAGCGCAGAAGCTACGGAGCGCGAGTCCTGGAAGTCGAGATGCACCAGGTGGAGGACTTGGACAGCCATAACTACAGAAAATTAGTCCTGAAGGTTAAAGGACACGAGGTCAAGGACCTGGACAGCTAGAACTACGGAGTGCTTGTCCCTGAAGTCGAGTTTCGCCAGGTCGAGGACTTGAAGCGCAGTAACTACAGAGCGCTGTTCCAGGAAGTTGAAATTCATCAGGTAAAGGACCTTGAGCGCAGGAACTACGGAGCGCTTGTCCTGGAAGTCGAGTTTCACCAGGTAGCCGACCTGGAGCGTAGGAACTACGGAGCGCTTCTCCTGGAAGTCGAAATGCATCAGGAAGCGGACCCGGAGCGTAGGATCCAGGAGGTAGAAAACCCAGTACCCGAAATCTGCAGATCGCGATTTTCATCCGTCCGCTCTACTCCGCGGTTGTTTCCAGACTGAGGAATTCGGCTAGCTGATTACTATAGATCGATGACGTCAAGAGAAAAAAAATTTTGGGTTACGTCATTTCCTGAACACCCAAACTTTGGTTTCGAACTTTAATACTATCTATGATGATGTATGATGTATGATGTATGATGTATGGTGATATGATATGATGTGTAATTATTTAGTCTTCAGATTTCAGACAAGAAGGTATTCGAAATCTGCGGAGCGCGATTTTCATACGTCCGCTCCACTGCGCGGTTGTTTTCGGATTGAGGAATTCGGCTAGCTGATTTTCGTCGCCGACGATTACTATAGATCGCTGACGTCAGAGAGAAAAAAATTTGGTGATGTCACTTTCTGAACATCCGAACATCCAAAATTTGGTTTCGAACTTTGATACTATGTATGATGTGTGATAATTTACTAGTTTCATTTTTCAGTCAATACAACAATCCATTTATGTTATCACTAATGCAAACTTGAAGTATCAAAGCCAAGACCGAAGCAACGCTTCTACATCCACGCAGCTGCGCGTTTTACTCCAAGTTTGCATGTCATGACTGTAAAATATGTTATTAATATTTGTATGACTTATTGTGTACAAATATTTACTTGGTAGATCTCTCGCTGGAATCTAGCGATAAAGAAGCTGGTCAATACAGAATTTTAACCACGACGCGTCAATCTCGATTTTTATAATTTTTTCAATCAATGAAACAAACGAAAAATCATAAAATCCCGAACAAATATTATATTGAACAAATATATAATATTATAAACATAAAATGGATTGAATTACAATGAATACTTACCCTAAAAAACGTTGCGTCGTTGTCACACTGGGGTCTTGGAGACCCCAGACCCACTTCACACTTGTTACTCAGTGGTTCGACGATAACTGATCGTATCAATTCGTGTCAATATTGAGGAGACCCCAAACTTTTGTACGTCACAGTCTCAAGCTCATCCCCTTTCCATTATTCAAGGGCCAGACCGTGCAAATTACTCTGAGGTCAACAAAAATTCATCAATTTTCGAATATTTGTGTAACAATTATGAAATTTTGTGCAATGCACATTCACCACAGAAGATGATTAGATAGCAAATAACAAGCCAAGTACTAATGACTGTATATTCAGCAACTAAAATATCTCATTCAAAAATATGTACTGGATAAATTAAATCTATGACAAATACAAAGAATCGTCAATTGCAGTGTATGTTGTAGTGGGAAAAATAGTGATTATGACAGTCTGCGTCACTGTGACGCATTGTTTGCGCCCTAAAGGAGATTATTACGCTTTATAGATGCGGTAAAATCACATCAATTTTGAACCCCGAGAGCCAATGCATACCGCATTCTTATTGGGTTAGCTTAGCTGTTCAAGATAAGATATGGTGATGCATTAATCGTTCATAAATTGGCGTGTGAGCTTAACTGCGGGCACGAGCCATCATTCGAGAACAAAACAACCCCTTATGCACTGTAAGGTATCAATAACTTTGGGGCCTTCAATAATATCACTTACTTGTGGTTCATCGTGTAGTGATGTTTGCCCGAACAGTGTAAAATGCCAAGTAAGGCAATTATTCTAATTATTCTAGACTAAGAGAAAAAATTTGTCCACCTAAAGTGCAATTCGTTCTTCATCGCTTATATTTTGTATGGATATAGAAATCATGTGACTATTATACGTCTGGTAAAAAACTTTCATCATATGGGTTAATATTAATAAAATTTATTTGACCTTGCAGGAACGTATAGTTTGCGAATATTACGTTACATGGAGTGTCGAATAAAATTAAGCTGGCGATGGATTAATTCAGACTATAAAACACGTGTCCTGAATTGTCCAATTAAAATAACCAGCCCCTCATCTACCATACTTAAAGGATAAACGTATGTTCGTTACGCAATTGTTTTGCCACGTTATTACAAGCGACTGTGAGAAATACATTTTTCAATTGTGGAATCGAATTCTCGTTACTACTACGCGTCTAATGAGTATTTGGATTGGCATAACGACCATAATTCTGGCGTCACTCCATTGCCTTTAATGTTTATGAAACGGAGGCCAAGTTTTCGAGTAAATAATTGTGAAATACATGTGAGGGGAAACCTTGGAGAAAGAATTCAAAAAGTGATCGTTGATGTAAAAATAAAAGCAATAAAATCTGTACGTGGTTTCGATAACGATTCATATTGTCGAATGTGGCGAAATATTTTTTAATAATTTGACTGTGAAATATCCGAGGAAAATCACTTCTCCCATCTATATCCGTTAGGATGTTGTATAAGGTTTTCATTTTTTTAACCGGCGTTTCGCTTTTCGAACTTTGCTGGTGTAAATGAATAAATCGATTGAATGGCACGTCTCATAAATCTAGTTTGATTATTCTAACCAGTGAAATATTTATGTCCGGTCTTAAATTCGACCGAATAATCATCAACAATCAATATCGTTTGATTTTCAGAATTATATAATCGTAACGTCTGACGTGGATTGCTATATATTTACGTATTCATAAGATAGTAGGTGAAATATAGTTCAGCTCACATGCCTCCCTACATGTGCATATAGCATTACATGTTACGCGAATGGCGCCACTCACACACGTGTGATTTGTCGTTGACAGTGGATAACAAATTGTTTTCTGATGAAACTTTATCGCGAAAACGCGTCATTATTATTGTTTCGCGGTCGTAAACCTGCCGCCACAGCTAGTCCGTTGATTTATATCAAGTCGGGATCCATTTACGCACACGTATGCCATAATTTACGATCATGACTAGATATATGCAGGGCATTCGGAACGGCAATTGCCAATTTTTACAATAAATCAGTTTTTTCGCTGTATCACGTTGTCGAATCGTATTCGCCTATAGTACGTAAACTTAATTAAACACAATTAGCGATATTGATGACTGTATATTTTTCGCACTCGAGTACTGTCGTTAACAAATATCCAATATTCATTTATCAAAGGAGCGATTCATTTCCGTTCAAATCTGATACAGCTATAATAATCTACACTACCACGAATTAAAACATCTGAATAGATAATGGGACCTGAGTTTCGTGTAATGAATGATCAGCTGTCCTCTCATTGTATTTTTGTACAATAATAGATGGTTCTACGGTTTGCGATAAATTCAAGTGTATTCGTTTTATCAGCTCACATTTTACCGTGCGTCTATAATTAGAAACGTACAATATTAGATAAGTAAAGCAGAGAGAAAAATATTTATGCACGTTCTACAAGTCGGGTTCAGCGTAAATCAACCTCTACAGTTTTATATTCGCTACACGTTAAAACGGCAACGAACTTTAACTACGGCGTAATAAAGATTCGAAAAAAAAAAAAAACTTACATCGAAGTTATACAGTCGACGCTCATCGTCATCCTCGATATATGCACAATATATCATATTATCTAAACGTTTTTCAAAGGTACCCACGGATGTGAAGCGAATTCTGATCTATATGCCTACGTGTCATGATCATAAAAAATATGCTTTTTCTTATAAAATCTGCAAGCGAAACATAGAGAGGCAATAGAAATACTGTTCAACTTTTTCATTCTTTATACATATAGCGCAAGATTAATGCCAATCGCACACACGCACACCTTTCTCGTATACATACACGTAATACGCAAAATATTCACGAACGCGTTTAGTCCCTGTCACTGCTCCCTGATCCTCGATATTTCATTTGCATTAATATTATAACCCGTACAAATTTGCATAGATATATTAAATATGCGCGCGGATTTTAGTCAGTTTCGAGGATATAATATAAGATTAAATATGGAGGTATTTCTTCACGTCGGATTGTTATTGATGTTATTCTTTTTTCGTGCCATCTTCGGTTCTTTTTCACCAACGTGGATGAACATGGAAATGAACTTTGCAGTTTTTTTTTTACAGTTCATGTCTCGTACGTTGAGTTATAATTTCTGAGCAGATCTCCACAGTGTTTGCAAGTTTTCGAGACATCAAACTCGTGTGGGTTTCTCTTTTTTGATCAAAACAACTTTTCTCATCAAATTTTGCTCACTAACAATAAGTCATCGGGAACATATTTGAATATAAATATGTTTCAACGATAAAATAGCAGATCTACTCTTATTCTTTACAGAGACAAAATTTTGTTTTGTTCAAATATCGTTTTTTCCCTGTCCTTCGTACAATTCTGCTTGAATTGGTATAATATCGGCTTGCAATTGGGGTGGTTTTTTTCCAGCGAACATAGTTAGCAATACCTTATATTGTCAATGTGAAAAATTTGGGCTTGTGGCTATGTAGCTCGATATCTCTGTTTAAAAAAAAAAAATAGCACAGAGAAAATGTGTGAAAAAATAAAGAAAATACGATTTTCAAGTCCTGGGAGTTAAAAGTGGTCTTTTCCGTACTGCGCGCATGCGCTGTAACGAACAAATCTGACATTACGCGACGCCAATCTCAATTTCGTGGTTCGCAAAAATACACCTAACACACTCTTGTTACATAAAGAATCATCTCCGACAAGGAAGCAACGGTCTTTTCGCTTCGCGTATTAGCAATATTCGTCTTTGGCTTGTACGGATGCTGACCCGCGACTGATACCGCAAAGTTAGGCGCGGCCCGAAAAGATTGAGTTCACCTCCTTGATACGCAACACACTATTTTCAACCTATAAGTGGTGGTAATTGACGTCAGGATTTTTTTTTTTTTTTTTTTTTTGACAACGAGTAATAAATCATTAACTACGAAAGACTCCGAGTGCTCAGACGCGTTTTTTTAAATGTGGCGCTACTTTTTTTCAACAGAGATATCGAGCTCGATATTCACGCGCCTAAACTTTGCGTTCCGACATCGGTATTGCATTCTAAACACGTTATAGAACCCGCAGTATCAAAAATAGATTTCATACAGGACACCGTAATTCAGACTCTTACCGATATAAGTATGACGATGCCTGACATGTAACGAGAATGGCAATGTAGAGCTCTGTATCTAGAATATCAATAATCGTTAATGAGGTTATTACGGAAGACTCCGCAGGATTCTTATAATAGAATATATGCGATCGGCCGATTGCGACGCGTGCAAAATATAAATCAAGCTGCAATTTCACCCTGACCGTCAAGTACGCGGGCGGCATTAAAGATTTTCGCAACAACCGAAAGCTAAACATGGTGCTACTGTGCGATATTTTTAGATCAGAAAATATGCTTCCAAAAGTTCCGACGCCATGTATTCTCGTTGCGCAACTTGCATGCATGGGCTAGGAACTATTTTTAGCCAACCGATGGGTCAAAGATAACCACCGAGGAATCGCGATTCACCTATACATGCGTCGCGATTCGTTTCGGTGTGTTCTAAAACTGACCTCTGTATAAAAAAGCAGCGTGCTTGCGAATTCTGCGCCGTAGACATCGAATGCACAGAACGATAAAATTGATCAGTAATTGAATTTCAAAATTCTCGTCTCCACCAGACACCATTTGCATCGGACGTTATTCAAAATTTGTATCGAGTCGTATGTGATTTCGATAATTCAAAGTATAAGTGCCATGCTGTATTCTCAGTCGTGTAAGAAGTAGCGTAAGACTATTTAAATTTGACAAAACTTTACGAATTAGACTCGTCTTTGTTGAAAACGATAACAATAATGAAAACTCTTTGAGACTTTTGTGATAACGACTAGACTTTTGCAGTTCAAATTCACGTTCATTCAATTTCGGTTATCATCAAACGGTTTCAAGATATCGCAAGACTTATTCACGACGTAGCTGTGCGGGCGAAAGTAAATCATTCTACCGTACGTAACCCGGAAAAAATAAAAAGAACCGCACCTACAACTAGGGAAAAAAAATGTAGGACAATGAGCACAGTCACTGGAAGAGAGTGTGCCGATTGATCTACGTACACTAAAGCCATACGAAGCACAAGGTGATTCTACGGATAATGTATGACTGTGTAAGTCGGAATTTCACCAGAGTTCCCATTTAGGTTGTAGTCGCATGCGGGTTCAAAGAGGGCCATTCGCCGTTTCAACATTCACAAAACTGTGGTCTAAATTTAATCGCATCGGTGGTAAGAATTAATTATAAGTATTAATAATTTCGACGTGTACGATAGCGGTGGTTAGAAAATCTCGTCTTTGAACTTGACATTGAGACCAGCGAAATTCCCCAGGAGATATACCACCAACCGGCGTTTCACAATCCCGGATGGTCCTTTCACTTCGATCTTTTAGAACGAACCATTCTCAAAGGGAAGGTACCGACTCGTCCCAAAACTATAATCTCGATCAGGAACGAAATTTACATTACGTGCAGTGACGGTAAAAACAATGTTACGTTATCATGTTCAACCTTGCTGTAATGTAATAATTAAATGTAGTCGTTACATTTCAAGGAATCGTTCGATGTGCAGCAGGACCTTGTCTCATTGCTGCGCGAGGACAACTCGGGTCAAACTAATAAAACGCATCACTATGTACCTAATCGGTCTAAGATGTGCATTGTGCGTACCAAACTGAGCGTTCGTTTTAAATAACTTTGCAATATTTTCCGTTCAAAAACATGCGTGAACATTTTTTTGCAGGAAAGAACGAGAATTGCGAAACGTATTTTTTCAACTTGTTAAAATAGTAGCGTGATGCCGATACAGGCGATTGCATGTTGCATGTTATTGACGCTTTAGGTTGCGTTACAATAATGTTGCAGCTGAAGAAATTATTGCACAAAAAATTACGGTATCGATTAATCTTTCTCAAGGTTTACGAGTTCCTGAAACTGTATCATTTAAACCATCTCTACGTAGGACAGTTTTTGATTTTCATAAAATATGATCAATTCATCAAAAATAATTGTATTCAAATTGCCGAGGAAAATCTGTTGCAATTATTTGGCTCTTTAAAACTCACGATTGTCTTGCAATACAGCCGACTGAATTCTGCCTACTGATTATGCGTAAGTCTTCGAGCAATGATTTTTCATGCATGAATATTTTCCTCAAGCTTCGATTACTTCTCCAAAAGATAGTTTCCGCGTCGTTAAACGATCAATAATTTTTTTACAAAGAACTTTGACCGGTAAAATATTCTCAGCTTCACTCGCAGCGCGTATCATCGGCAGTAACGTTACGTTTTAACGGCATTTCGATGAAAATCTCTTCAGCTCCAGAGCGGAAGGGGATTACAAAATGATAGTGGTAAAGAAAATTGTATGCGTTACGTTTGTATAAAGATTTCTGCATCCGGTCATAACCGCCTATAAGACGATATCGGTAAGAAGTGATATATGCGATAAATTTCCGTCAAGTCTGAACGTTTCGGGGAACAATTATCACAGCTTCTCCCACACGAGGCTGGTTCTTTCCGGCTAAACCATCGCATATCGGAAGAGCGGGCGACGTGTAAGGTTTACAGGTACACGTCTCCTCACGTTTCCACGTGGGCGGGGTAGAGGCTATAACCTTGTGTTGAGCCGAATAGAATATAATTAAGATTCGTAGACAGGATTTCGCTTACATCTGTGACAGGAAAACTTTTTGTTCTGATACTTCATTTTATTATTTACGGCGGTGTGCTTGAGAATTTTTGGTTAGTCGTACGTTTTTTCGACCGCTTGTCTTCCTCGTTTTTGAATTATTTTTATTAATTTTTTTTTTTCAATTTAAAACACCAAACTGCGACGCTACGAATATGATCATGCAACTGTAGCTACAAGTGCTAAATAATAAAACGATGTACATTGGATAGATCCTGAGGACGTAACAATTGTGTAAACTGTTTTATTCGTGTAAATTCGTAAGAATTCTCCGAGACTTTAAAACGATCGTACCGGGTTTGATACAACGTAAATTTTACAAATAATCTCATGAAACAGGTTCCCGGCGTTTCACATGCTGAATTCAAAGCTACTCCAATGTAACAGACACTACGGGCGAACGTTAAAAATTCGTCGTCATGATTACAGGTGGCTATTATTTATCTGTACCTTCATGCTACGTAGCTCTATTTTTGTTTTCTCTGTATAATTAGAGACGAGCCCAATCAATAACAAAATTAACAGATGTCAACATTCTAAGAAAAATGTAGAATATAATTAGTCTAGTGAGATTTAATGGTATGCGATTACGAAGCGATTAGGAAGTTATTTTTTCATTTTGTTTTTACTTTGATCTTTCAACTGCCCAAGTATAGAACAATTGCATCGTTAGCGTCAGAATCGTTGATAGCGTTGAAGGGTTAGACTACTCGACGACGACGATTCGAATTAAAAGCGAATTTCCAATAGGCATTAAATAAATGCATAAATCTTCGATAGGTATTAGATAAACGCATGAATAAAGTGGCGCAATTAATCAAATTCTTCTTGGTAACAGTTTCTTTCAATCTTCTGATAGCGATTATTTATACGTATGAATACAGAACTTTCTTAACCCATACGAGGTCAATTGACGCATAAGGTTGTATATTTACGGTGGAATTGAACTTGGTAATGGAAAATCGGTGGAATTGTTGCTCCATTGTGGGACTTAAGAACCGATATACTTACTAATTCTCGGACCTATCTTACACGTGGCAACTCCAATGAGGAGTGTTTTTAAATCTTTCTACGATATAAAGTGAGGTAAGTAAATGGGAGTTGAATCGGTTGCGTTGAAAGAGAATTGAATAAATTTTCAACAAATATTGTTTATTTGATTTCGGAGAGTAATAAATAATTTATAAATAATAAAAATAGTTTTAACCGATGGATGAATTAATTATTATAATGTGTCTAGCCACAGCTATTACGCGTTACATATTTATACCTAATACTGGCCTTTGACTAGTGATTTGAAATGTTATTCGAAAATGGTTTTAAACGTTGATAATATAAATTGATACGATAAATGCAAGTGTACAGCTAGAGGATGTGGCAACTTATCGCACGCATAGAACAATAAAAATTTCATCATGTCTCACGATTCATGACGAACTAATTTTTTCACGAAGTAAACAAAATTCAAAGTTCACGCACAGATGCGTTTAAAGTTGCGGTAATGTGAACAAAATTATCGCCCAAGATGTTGGCACGTGCGTAGAAATTTTATGGATAAATTAAAGTTTCTATTATAACAATAACAAGTTGCGGATTGAATTTAAATTATCGAACGATAGACTTAGCTTATAGACATGGCAAGGATTAAAAAAAAAGTAATAACAATACATTGGTGAAAATAATAGACATAAGATATAGTCAATACACGTGATATTATACGAGGCATGAAAAAACATTTGGATTCACTAGTACATGTCGATGTGAAATGAAACTTATCACTACTAATGACAGTTACAATTTTCTTTTTTTCGTCTACGTTGCAGTTATTATTCAGATCTGGAAACGTTCCCTATCCTCCAGTTCCCATGTACAACTATAGATGCGATTCTTTGGCGAATATATGAATTCGAATTGGCAGTTTTGTCATCAGCGAAGTGCGGTGCATGGGTATACGCAATCCCTCGGATGAAACAGCACGAGATACGAATCTCCACGGCCTTCTCTCCACTTCCCTCCTCCTCCTTTCTTTTCTATTGCGGCGTCACCGTCATTGGTTGATCAAATTTGGCGCATAGCATTCGCAACAGATGCAAGAATCAGAGTGCTAAGCGGATTACTAAGCGTCCACGACGATCTCACGATCTCTAATCATAACACTTTGACCGTTCGTCAAATACCCCGATCGATCACCGAAGCGTTGCTGAAGCGTACAAGGCAGTGTCGATTGTTTATTCACTTATCTTCTTCTTCTACGATGCGTTTCGGCGAAAAAGTCAAAGAGCTACAGCTACAAAGCCGACGCTTGTCGTTATTTCTCTTCCCCGTTTCGTTCTCGGGACAAAGACTTGGATTCAGGCTCTTCATTTTCTGCTCCAAAGCGTGGGCTTTCGTCCCTGAGGCGGCGATGATCTCCCGAAGGATCCGCTGCCTTTGGAGCTGTTGCTTCCGGAGCTGGAAACGCTCTCCGATCTCCTTATCGGCTTCCTTGTTGGATCCAGAAGGCGGTCCAACACCTGACGGATAGTGCTGTGCTTGCGATTGAACGGGTTGGTGTACATTTCGATCTTGCGGTTAGCTCCTCGTGGCGTCGAAGTTCAGGGTCTCGACTGATCAAAGTCGCGTTGCAAAAACGGAAACAGCACTCGTCAACACTTTCACTGGATTCAAAAGAACAAGTTATTTTTATTCTTCTTCGTCCAACTTTATTCCAAGATTTGCGTAGTTGCGCTTCAACGAAAATACTTTAGTCGTCGATGCGTTGTGAGAATGAGCGAACTTTCAAACTTTGTAAGCTAGACCGTAACTCGGCGAGTCTTCGCTCTGGCGGCTCTCTCTGCGGAATGACTGGCGGCCAGCCACGCGTCTGCTTATAAAGGCCCGCCGGTCGCCTCGCGACCTTTGCTTACGTATTGCTAGCATCGCAAAGCCCCGCGAGTTTAGCCGCGCTTCTCCGCTACTCGCTGAAGCTCTCCTTGCCGAGAGGCGGGGCTGCTTGACGCGATATGTACGACACGATCTGCGTGTGCGACTCATCGTCACTCGGTTTGTGAGGGGATTTTCTTGCGGCAATAACCCGATTCGAGACAGAACCGACGGCACAAGATTTCTTGCGTTGATGCCGATTGAATGGGAGATGTGAGAAATGAGATGAAATCGGAAACCAGTTTATTCAGCACAAGATTCATTGTGCAAATCTCGATTGAAAATTGAAAAGTTCACACCGATCTAAGACTGCAATTTACAAACGTGATGATGTTATCTTGTGCAAATTTTGCACAAGTTTTGTTGGGTCCAAAAATTGTAGACAAGATTCCAGTATAGGTACTAGAAATTTGATAGATTTCAAACCATGCGAGTGAATATAAAACAGTATCAAAAGCTCTGATTCGCACGAGATATATTTTGTCAATTTCGATAAGACAAAAGAGATACTGCGAACGTTATAACGAATGGGATGAAATCGATAACTAGTTTGTTGCAAGAAATTTGAGAATGGATGAAAATTGAACGGGTTCAAAATACTGTCCCGCGGCGTAACAAGTATGAAATAAATTTGAGGTTTCTGATTCACCGATTGAACGGAAGAAACAAGGCAGGCTCAAAGCCAATGTCAGGCGAAAGAATGATTGCGCAACTCTCGTCGATTACGTAAAATTCTTTCATTTTACCGCGCTCACAATCCAAGGGGGATCAGTAGGGTTCTTTTCTAGCAATTCTTTCCCAATTGAACGTGTAAAATAGGTGCATAAACGATAGTGTCACGACCCGAGTCTGGCGCAGCGTGCACGTCGTATGACGTCCGTCTCGATTGCCTCGAGCCAACAATTAACGGCGTGGTACGCAAAGCGTGACAAAGCGCTTCATCACCTGTCGACCATACGTCAAACGCATTTGTTTCACGCCTCAAAAACTAGTATATTTGATCGCTAATTGCTTCGGGTAAACAAACAAGATGACGATGTGTGACGCGATTCACGTACAACGGCTACGTAACACGATCTTGCCGATCTAACCGTTGGCCAGAGGATCAACATCGTCCGATCGAGCAGTTCTAAATCCATGATTTATCGATCCCGGTGAGGTCTCTGATATAGATAGTCCAGATTAACGGATGGATCGAGCTTATCGACTGCCACTTTTGGGTACCGCCTCCCGCGTTCTGCGCCTTATTGGATCGTATTTATAGATTTAACATCGCGAAAAATATCCGATCAATCGGTATCATATCTTTGTCAGTTCGGAAACTCCGATACTAATCGTAAGCAATTGTGTCACGACTGACGATTCAAACATATTTTTCATTATTCGGTTTACAATATACATGAAACAATAATACACCACAAGGTGATCGTTCAGTCCGTAATACGATGAAATATTGACCTGCATCATCGATGTATGGTAGATAAAATTTCGATACGAAATTAATTTGCTATAAGAACTTTCAACTTCTAAGCTTTCGATGTTTGAAAATTGATTAAACTTACTTTTGAACAATGCATCGTGCTTATAGTCCAGAACGGTGGCGTCTCGAATTTCTCAAATTCAGAAATCTCATATTCATCGTCCAAATTTCAATAATCAATCGCAACCGAATCATGTTCGGTCGTAAACACAATGGTCTCGAAAGAAATCAAAACTGACAAACCTCTAGACCTGGGTGAGAAACGTCAGGATCAGGGGAAAAAGTCTAACCGATCTGCGTTGACTTTGCGATTCTTCTAGGTGTGCAACGTACATTCTTATCAAGCGTAACTTGTACATTAGACGACGAATGATCACGAGTGATGGTTATAAACGATCGCGCGCAGTTTACAGCTTCCTACGCGACGCCTGTTGCAAAGGCGCAAGCACGCGGGTGTTTTTATCCTCCCGTAATTACGGCCTTGCTCGAAGGGCTATACATTCACTTTTCACCTGTTGTTCCCCGACGAGTCGTCGAACAGCCTTGGGGCTTTCTTCACTTTATTATTATAATCACCTGCGGTGAACCTTCGACGGATTCAGTGACCAATCGGTACTGTAGCTGGGTCAATATGTGCCCGGTGTTCAGCGGTTACTGTTCAGGGTCCTTGTTCCGAGACATAAAAATTTTCATGTTTTTTAATCGATCTTTATGACGCGCAGCGACGGTGCCGCGGTAAAATTCCTACGGGGTTCCAGTCGAGCTTGCTTGCACAATGTCCACCTTGGAGCGGCAGCTTTTTTGAAACATCAACCGAGCGACGCGCAGCAGGTTCCGCGACTTACCACTTTTTTCTCCATTTCGGATGCTGGGTAGTCAATTTACGAACACACAGTTCGGTGCCGAATCTGAAAAATATACACAATCCTATATTTCGATACGAAGTGACGGTGACGAATTTCTCACCTTAAACAACATTTATTCCGTCACTATTCCAGCGACGATCGTTACTCGAGATTAGAAAAGTAACTGTCACTTTTGCCCGACCACTGACCAGTACGGCATGGTTAGAGATTGTCGGTGGGGTTACATTAGTCACCGACTGATATTGGTCGACGACCGCAGAATTCATTTCAGTGATACTTGGAATGTGTTGGAAATACCGCAGCTACGATACAACGATAGTTGAAAAATTTAATAATTCCATCGCGGGCCTCGTACTATGGCTTGCGAAACTTTCCAGGGAGCGAAAGATCGCGGATGACAAGGAACGAAAAAAGTTCGAGTGACAACAGGTTCGCGATCGGCTCGATATAATATGCAAAAAAGTCAACTCGACATTTACACTGAAACTGGATTTCAGATTTAACCACACTAACAATTCAATTTGTAACCGTGTTGTTTTTCTCGGGAACCTTTCTTCGACCTCCTCGTATGTATTTCTAGCTCATGTGCAATACGCACCAGTTCAACATTTCCGCGTATATATAATTCGCACCAAGTCGCACCTCCTAGAGTCAAGGCAGGACATTCTCCGAGGTTAAAAATTTGCGTAACTATGTAGAGTATGTACTGCACCATATTATCCGAAAAAACGGACGTCAATAATTTTACAGGTTTCATTTATTTTCATACGTAATCACAGTAATTTTCTTTTAAGTCAATCGACTAACTGCAAAGCCCTAGTACTTACATGTGCATATTATACATATAATAAATGAGGGCGAAGGAGACGGTTGTAAAAAACTAAGAAGAAAAAAACAGCCGATAAAAATGATAATTGGATTGAAAAGGATCGCTATCTCTTGAGGTGCCCACTTGCTAATGGAATATTACGCGCGCTGGGTTCTCGATCAAGGCTAATCGCTCCGATCGGTGAATTACCTGTTTCGATTGTATTATTAACTTATTATACGGATATAATTATATCAGAAATTGTGCCTGCTAAATTCCGGACGATCTGTGACCGTGACAAAGATTTTTATCGTACATTCATATCAGGTTATGTTTAAAAGTTAACATTCCAGGATGAGAGAAAATCAAAACAATTCAATTTTACGCAGCGTGCAAATATTCGATTCGTCAATAGTCGCGTATTTCACAATCTGTTCAAGTATTTAGTTTACTTCCGTTGTGATTCTTGTTTTTCGACCCACTTTTTCTTTTTTTTTTTAACCATACACATTATTTATTTATTTTTTTTTTCTCTTCGTCAGTTATGTGCCAACAACCGTTTTTGCGGTTAGAACTATGACCAGACTTCGACTTTTAGCCAGCAGGAATCAACCGTGTTGGAAAGGATAAGAACAGCTCTTCTTCTTCGAACCAAAATCCCAAAGAAACGTATCATCTTTTAATGGTCGCAGGTGAAAGTGTATCACATTTCGTTGGTACGAGATTTGATCACGGATGTTCGTTGAGGTTTCATAAAATAAAACAAAATAATCATTACCATGCGGGAGTTGGAAGATCGTCTGCACATCAGCATGGCATACTTCATGTACGTATAGAAATGATCAGGCCACGCCAAAGAATCCATGAAAAAGGATAGACGTCTAAAAATAGCGTGCTTGAATTTTCCAAGCCTCAACCTAGTGTATTATCAAATTGCAGTTGCGCCTGTGGCTTTAAATCATATTCCTGTTGGAATCCTTGGAGAAGCTGTCACGTCATCTTGCAATGTGACAAAGATGATGAATACATGTTTATATCTGCCGATTCGTCATTATTGGCGTTAATTTGATCATGAAAAAATGAAACAGGCCTGCAAAATTTTTGCTAAAAATGCTAAATGAGTTAGTAGGTATATTTCCGACATATATATATATATACATATATATATATAGCATCGCCGATTTTTTTCATCTCTTCGAGATTGCGAGATATTTCAATCGAATTTATCTTCTATATTATCTGCCAAACCGCTTCATAAAGTACGGTAAAGATTATTTATGTTACGTGTGGTGACTTACAGAAAAACTTGCAGTTCTTTTTTATTTTATTATGCCTGCAAATAACCATAAAAAATATATATATATAACCCGAAAATTTCATATCTATCACGTTTATCAAGGTATACGTATTTTTCCCATTTTTAATGCTTCATCCAAGATAATTTCAATGCGATGAAGGTATTTTCATCAGAATCAAATGAGAAGCCCGGACTCTTAACCCTTAGCGTTATTGCAATAGATACGCGTGCCATTATAATACGTCAGATTATGATAATACGGGTCAGAAGGTGCAATTTTCGTAAAAATGCAATTTTTTAATGGAAGTATCTCTAAATCCTAATGTGATAAAAAAAAAAGAAACGGACAGCGCTATCGTATTCAATGCATCAAAATACGTTGGAACCACACTAACTCATTTGTTTAGCATTTTCTAGAAAAAAATTCTGCAGGTCTGTCTAACGAAAGGAAGTTTCCACTGTTCATGTTACGTGGGTATAAGGTTGATTAAAGGAGACGCACGTGTGTGACATATTTAGTTGTGACTATGTGCGAATGAGAGATCTTGGAAATACCGGGAACGAATCTCAACGGAGTGTGTATTTATTTATCGCATTCGTGTATACGTCATACAAATACGGTAATTCAGCACCTATGCGGTCGGTAGGTGTAAGGGACCGTCTTCCTAGGAACAGAGTCACTGCAGAGTCACGCTGCGATAGTGCCTTCGGGAACAACGCCGTCAACGTCTTTCTGTAAATATTAATTTTCAACGCGATTAAATTTTTCAAGGCAAACATCTGATATCACGCGACGCTACGCGTCTGTAAAACACTTGAGTACATCCACTGCGTATCTCCGTCTTTGTCTAAGGTCGGAAATTTCTGGCGAGATGTATTTGCTTTAAGATGTACGTACAAAAGTTTCCGTTACAGTATCGGATCTGGAGGAGGATTTTTTATTCGGCCCAGCTGAAAAATAAACGCCAACGACTTGGGCACTTGTATCCACACACCTATATATATATATGTATACTCGGTATAAAAAAATGGATATTTGTGGTGGTACGATGATGAAAAATTTCCAACGTTTGCCAGATACGACGTTTTGCAACTTATCCACACCGCAAATATCGTTCTAATGTGTTTACACGAGAGATGTATTTATACCTTTGATAGATACGTAATATACGTTGTTTGATTAGAGCTCAATTAGCTCTGTACTCACCTGTTCGAATCCCGGGATCTCTACTCCGGTACATTTAGCTGGTTCTGTGGCAAAATGGGTCTCGTTTTGAATAACCGGGCGATGGAAAGTGGCGTCATAAATCTATGTATGAGAAAGAATTCAGTTGCTTTTGGTTTCACGCAATCAAGTTTGAAGTTAATTTTAATCCGTGATACTAAGTTTACTCCGAGGTGGAAAAAATAATTTTTGATTCATGAAGTATTAATCGGTTCAAGTATTTGTATTTGTATAGTGGTTGACCTACTGATGCTCATTCTCACGTTGATGGGGCCATAGATTTAAACAAATCAATAGAAAACTCATCAGTCCAAATAAAATTGAATTAGAACTAAGTCTCGGTTAAATAAAGTGGACTGAATAATAAGTTTCCAGTCGTTTTGAAACCATGAGTTTTTCAAATTACCAGAAAGACAGTGAAGGTTGGAATTCGGAAAAATTTATCGGGCATTGAAATTCGAGAAAATGTCTGATTTTTTCGTAATCATCACCGGTAGGTATTTGTTTCAAAATAAGTTTTAGAGATTTCGCAAGGTCTTGCAAGGTTTTTTTTACTGGAGTAATTATTATTTGGCAAATATCACAAAAAAATTGACAAGAATTTAGATAAATACGCTTTGTGTGTAAATAATGTATTCAGAATAAACCATTTGAGGTTATTTCTGGCGTGAGAGAAAAAAAATATTCTAATTCGATTTCGGCAGTAAAAATTGCGGCTAAACTTTTCCTCGACGTATCGACGAAGGAGAAAATTCAGTATAGAAATCGTCGCCAAGTTTCTCAATCGACTGATAAGGAAAAACCGATTTCATCGTTCAATGCTTTTCTAGAAGAAGTTAATTGGATGCCGAGCACGTGACCGAATGGCGTAATGCGAGGGGAAAAAAAAAATTGTGATAGAAAATCAATTCACAAATGGAATCGGTGTCAAATCATTTACGACGCAAATTAATGCAGATTATACCCCAATTGATGGAATTCGACAATAGAAAAGCTAACTTATTTACGTCGTTCGATTACTATAAGAGTTGAAAAGCCACGGCTGAATTTCTTTCAAAGAAATCCCGGGGGCGTTGAAATGCGACACGCTATAGTTAATTACACCCGTGCCACTTCCCTTGCCTCTAATACGCGTTTGGTCATCGGTACATCGACATAGGCACGTCCCTAGAGTCAAATTTACTGCGCATTATGTTCGGCGGCAAAAGACGGGCCTTTGCTTCTAGAATCGTCTCTCGTTCTGCCTCCGTCCTAATCATACGGTAACGAACGGAGTTATGAATTACTATTCGCGTCGGGTCAATCAGACGTTCATTAATATCCTCTTCTTTCTTAATTAAATTGTCTGTGCCAAGTTCCAGCGCGTTTTATTCCCGTGATGCAGCAATGTCAATGATCTTTGCATTACGCGTAACGTGAATTTAATCGACGAGCAGCCGAGGATCTTTCCGCAAAATGCTAAATAAATAAACAAAATAAACGGTTCAACTACCGACAGAGGCAACAGTGGTTTGACCGTCCGTAAGACAAGTGCACCTTTACTATCTCGAGTGCGATGATCGGTGTGATACTAACGTCGGAGGATTTACCCGCAGGATCCATCATCCGATTTCAATGTCGGCGTTTGTTTGGCCATTGATCACATCTTTCTTTTACCACTCGTCAAACTTTTTGTCGAAAGGAAGTTACTCGACGGTGTCTTATGTAACGATTCATCAGCGGCACGGGCAGTATCCTGACATGTTTTGGTCGAAGGTGTACGTGAAAGAACGAGATGGAACAGTCTGGAACACCTGATACACCGTCGTCTCTATAATACGTTGCGTCAGACGACATTGACCAGTGCAGCTCGAGCTCAAACGAGTTGGTCAAGTTATGACGAAAATTGTCACGGTTCTAAGTTCAATACAACCGCAAAGTTCCCCAATGGTGACTGTAATACAAATCGAGGATAGACGGAACGGCAGAACGCTTCTTCGATTTCACTTGATTCCCGTGAAATCCAATCTTACTAGTTTTCAACTTGAATAAGAGAAAAAAATTCGAATATCTTGTATTCGTATTGGTGAATTGGAGGGGCGTGTTGAAACGAAAATATTTCGTGTTTCAAGTATGATTAATCTTCTGAAGCGTACATTGTTAATGATAATGCATTGCCCTTTGTTATTTCAAAATGTAACACACGTGGTGCAGGCCTTCGAAAAATGAACGTATTCATTTTAATATGTATACAGTGATACACGTTCATATTAAAATATAGGTACAGTAGTGTTGGATTTTGATTGAGAAAATAACTTTACTGTGAAATTTTGCAGGACTGTGTAATTCGAAATCTTACTGATAAAGCGAAAGTCAACAGGAACGATTTCAGTCTAGACAGCGTGGTGCTCTAATGATCGCTTTGCATGTTTCCTGGACTATGAGAAAAAGTAACGCGAGGTAGAAAAAAAATATTTTGATTTTATTTTCGATCAGCAGGCGTTTCACAGCCATGAAGAAATATCGGATGTATAGTCAGGGCAAAAAAGTGTTTGAAAGATTGCCTGATGACACGAAGATTTCAAAAGTTTACTGGAACTGATAATGTTGCATCTAATGAAATTAATTAACAAATCGATCCTATCTGACACCGTACCAGGTATTTTTTTCACTTTCAATGAATTCCCCACAATTACCTGAGTCAAATTGTTGACGAAATAATAACCCACCTATTTCATGCTGAATCATAAGTTTCTCATCTACAATTTGTTGGGATTGTACATATTGGATTTTTGTTTACCAACTGCGCAGCTCAATAAAAATATCTGACTCAGTTGATTTATGGTGAATCTGGTGGGGAATTAAAACGAGATATTATTCATTAGAAGTGAACGGACAGATTTTTCAACGAAAAAATAGCAGAATCATGTGGCTTCTTAGAAATTGTTCATCATGTTACGATTTTTATGAAGCGGAAATCATGTCGTTACAAAATATATATATATTTTTTTTTTTGGATCAAGAGGACGTCTTTTCAAAGCAACAAATAAAATTATATTTAGTTCAACTATTCCAACCTTTGTTTCATGTTTGTATTTCAATAACTTTTTTCCCAGATTGTACGTCTCACGGATCCTCATAAAGTTTCAAGACTCGAGTCTTCCAACGTTGGGTATATGTGCAGTTCCTCAGCTTACTGTGAATGTTGATATTCTTTTTTTTACTTCCAATCGTTATACCTCGACGAAGTGGAGGCGCATATATCGTCAATGTGACTGGAATTACCATCCGACAGACTACAACGACAAGCTAAGCGATATAGGATAGATTAGATATGCAATTAAAAATTTTATCTTTCCATCCAATTTCTGTCGCAAATACATGCGTCAAATGACAATTTCCACGTGTAATTCTGTTATGGGAAAACTGCTTGAATATACGTAAGTTTCCGAAGTGGAAAAAATTCAGAACGCCCGCGCGCTTGGTTGACCCATCAATGTTGCAACGACACGTTGAAGCATTCAAAGCTTATCAACTATAATGATTCTCAATCACGGGACAATGCGCCTTGTACACAACATGCGTCCATGTGCTGGACGGCCGGCTGCCAGGGCTGCGGTTATTTAATAAAATGGTTCTGTAATTCGAACCGTCTATTGGCTCCGGAGATTCTACTCGGCTGAAGATGCAGGCTCTGTCAATTCAACAAATATATTCAAATTGATATTACCGGTTGCAATTTTCATGTCATACAAATGATTGTACGATTTGATCACCGTGACTGGATTTTATCTCGTAATTTTACCATACACGGCTTACGTATAACTTGTAGCGCGCCAGAAAATACTAGAGTTGCACAATAAAACAATTGTTTCGAGGCCGGATTCCGGTAAAATTTTTCGGTGCAACGAAACTGTTTTGAAAACCAGCAAGCAAAGCAGATTTAAAAGCAATCCGGGCAAACACGTAACTTGCAATTAGTACTTTCTTTACCTCTTTCGTACAACGCCGCAAGGCAAATTGAGAAATTGTATTGTGGAGTTGTAATTTTCTACCGCATTATTTCATCCCGATTATGAAATTTACGGAATGAACGTAAACCTTTCGCTGATATCCCAATTTTTGTTCTTCATGCGACTAATTATAATGTTCTTCTAACATAATATTAAATATTAGCTTTTCTTGATATTGTACAGATGTAGACTAAGTTATCGGCTCACCTGCGGGTTTTACGCTATGACTGGCCACTTGGGTTTGCAATTTGTCGTTCTGCACATTAACCAGTTCGACTGGTGAACAGGACTCGTGGGAACTTGCTGATTATGAGAAAATACTTCTTAACCACCCCTTGCAAGGGGAGGTTGACCAATTTCCACCAATTCCGGCATCGATACTCCCGCTCGAGTCGTCTGCAAAAAAATGCAATAGTTTCAAAGACGGAAACAGTGTCGAAAAGGTCGTCAAAGCGACATCACCTACGCAATGTAACAAAAATACAAATCCATTACGGCGGTAACAAATATATAAACTTACAAGCCCGTCACGACGGCAATACAAATCAATATAAAATAAATTCACCAGTTATAACACCATAAAAGTACATCCGAATATCCATACAAACATCGTCTTTTATATTCATTGAACCCCGTTCAAAAACGGTGTCGGCGGACAGCGAAGGGGAATTTCTAATCCAAACTAAACGCCCCGAACAAACATAGCTGAAATGTTATAGCAGTCACTTCGGAGAAGAAAATAAGATAAAATTTACGACAAATGAGAATTGTTTCTCGCAACGTTTGTGTGTAACGATAAATTCAGCAATTAATAGGTGTACTTGTATTCTGCGAAGTGTACTAACGTCACGGTGGTGACAGAAGAAATGGATAGAAAAAAAAAAAAATGGAAAGAAAGAAGGACGACGTCGGGTACAAAGAAACGCACATCCGACATGACGAGCACAAACACTTTACTTCCAAGGTGATAAAAGTATCTTGAAGGGAAGACTGTCAGTCGATGGTTACGTCCTTCTCGGCCATTGGTCCATGTTGCGTTTCACGCAAAGCCAAGATCAAGAGTTCATCTTACTGTAAAAGACTTGGATGAAACCGGTCTTCAGGGAATCCCCTGGTTACTTAGTTCCTCTCGCATTGAACAGGTTGTCATAGACAAAGTTGCTGTCTCGGCCGTAGTGAAGGCGTGCATTAAAAGAAATATAAAGAGCCAAGTGAAAAAAGCCGTTCCTGCACTGACAGCATGGCATATATTTGTCATTTTATACATAAAATTATCATCATACTTACACCTCACGCATACTATTCGCCATTGTTAACCACCTTCGTATCTCTGACTTGACGCAAACGATTTACGGTTAAACGAGCGGGGAATAACAGAGATAGAATCAAGCATAACCGAATGTAAATAACAGACAAGCGTTTGAAGGAACTGTTGTGAAACTCATGGGCAAATCTACAAGGTTAGGCACGACATATTACATACATTGTCGATGCAACGATGAATAAGTAGTTTCCTACAGTTCCTGCTGCACTTCTTTTTGCTTTCATGTAATTAGCTCAAGGTGTCAAGTCGAACGGCAAAGCGCGATTTAATGACTATTCCAGGTGTTAGCAAGTCGCCTGAATGTCAGTCAGTATCGAGAAAGGATTTTCACATACGGATCAAGCCTGAAGTTTCACGATTATTTAATTGCCTGCATCGTGTCACGTGATTATAAAGCGCAATGGGATGTGGTGATAAAAAATTATTTCAATACTTGGGTAATCGGCGCTAAATACGAAAGCTCGTCAACGCAGGCTGATGAAGAATTGACATTTCTCCAAGAAGCCCATCATTTTCTGCTCTTTCGCATGTAATGTTCCATAAGACCGCAAAACTTCTCAATCCTGCTACTGTTTCCCGTGTTACTGGCCTTGTATCTTCTTCAGCATTGAAGGCTATCCTCTCAACTAGACCTTTTGCTTGAATGGTCAGCGATATCCGTCACGTCGTACGTATAAGTATGTGTAATTTTTCTCGGTGACCTGACTCGGGGTCAATGATAGCGACGAGAGTATAAGAACTTGTAGCCACGGTTCAATAACAGCCAACCGACGCGAAAGATTTGGTAATGAGTGGTGAGAAAATGTGTGCATCAAGGAGGTATTATCGCAATCAATCTAATAACAAGACATTAGGTGTAATGACACCTTCAATGACCGTTTAACTTTGTTGTTTTTACGCCGTGATTTGTTATTCGCCACGTATTTGTAACGCGTGCTTCGCTCACTTTCGCGGGTATTTTTCACTCCGCAGATATGACTGGAATTGAAGAAAGAAAAACAACAGATCATTCATCGGCTTGGAATTGGGAATCGCGAGATTCGCTGGTCATTCGCAAGTCGACCAGTCACTCAAATACCCAGCATGAGTGATATAAAAAAAAAACCATTGGAAATTCAGAGAAGCAATCCTAGGTGTAAAAATTGCGAGTGATTATTGAATACTAATTATTACTCGCCATTTAAATTGCAGTGAGGATTAAGTAGTCATTTTTAAGTCAATTTTAAATAATGTGAATCCTCTGTTATCCCTGATAAATGTATTAATAGAATTTAATGACAAAAATACGCTTTGGCCGTTCATTGTGAGGCAATATTAAACAAGGCAAAAATGACAGATTATGTGTACACATCCTTCAGACTCTTCGTTAGTACGGGATTCAAGTAATGAATAAACACAGCGCATGAGTATATAACGCTTATAAATGTATCGTATATAAAGATTAAAGATACATATTTTTCCAGCCTGAAAGAAAATGCTCTCCGCGTGTGATGATAATTCTTAACCGCTCTGATGGAAATGTTCAAAAATAATAATATCTGTTGTAGAATATCCTCTCATCAATCCGTGAACTAATTATAATTTTATCAAAGTGTTACACGGACATTACTGGACGCAATACAAGAGAGAGGTTCACCTTTGATCGCGATTCATTGTCGAAACCTTGGACTTGAACATTGATACGATATCAAAACGGATGACACAGAAACTCATCAATTCGTAGCACTATTCAAGGCCGTTGATTACAGAACTAAGTATTTGATATACTTTTTCCAACACATGCCCAGAAAGTTAGATTTTTGAAACCAGCAGAGCGTGCGTAAAGTGCTCCGATTCTGAACAGTGCGGTAAAACAACGCTGGCGCATGTGCTTGGCTGAAATTTTCAATTTTCCACACTAGGGCTTTCTTGACGCATACGCACTTTCCGGTGACTTAATTTCACGCGCTTCCAGTGATATCATTGGGCTGAGTTCAACCCGAAGTTTGCGCAATTAGATTAGTTTTCAGAAAACCGTACTTGTGCCTCGGGACTTCTCGTTTGCCCTTGATCTACTTCTTTTAAATTGTTAGATTATTTGTTTTCTGTGCAAGTCAAACTTCCCTTTACAGGTGTGGAAAAAAATAGCGTACGTCACACGTGCGGATAGAGGATATAGCTGACATGCTGCAAGCTTCATACTCGTCGGAAATTACCCACTTTTCATACTGGTAACACGGTATATTAATAAGTAATATGCACGCCATATTGTATCGAATGACGAGGTGTTACATGAGAACGGCCTCATGTCAACTCCGCATGATTCAGCCGACATGATTAATTCAAGGCTTACATTAAGTGCAGCACATTTGATGCAGTCGTGATTCCCCGAAGTAAAGAATACTTTTCAATTTTGCAACGTAAAGTTCGGATCACTGGACTTCTTTAGTTTTCAGATAACAACAACAGACCTTGTAGCAATCGGTATTTTCTTAAGTGGTTTTTCCGGGTAGAATCCTTATATGCCGCAATGCTGCAGATATTGGAATCAATGAATAATCATATTTCGTGTTTTTTCAAGTCCAAGCTGCGAACCGCATTTCTGCATCTACGTAGTACGGAAAATATATAATTACAGTAATAAGTGAAAATAAAAAGGCTCGGTGTTTGGTATCTACATCGTCAATTGTATAAATATGTTATATAATTAGATAATGTGTATTAAATTATTTGTTACGGCGCACGGTGTGTGGCATTAGGTTTGAAATGAACGAATGAAGCTTATCTTTGTGGGAATGAAGCTAATTGAGTGGATTACACGACGTCGAATATATCATTTAATCTATACCTACACGTGAGCATAACGCTGTGATGAACAGTTAGTAAAATCACTTACCTAATATCCTGTTTTCTTTTCGTCTAAAAATAAACTGTACGATAAGACGATAAGCCAAGTATTTCATGAGGAATAACAACAGCTTCGGTGTGATTTCAAATCCAGAAATTCATCGACACAGAAGCGTTGCAACTTTTCTATACTAAAAATCACCGATGAAGAGCGATCAGCGATAAGTTCTGACCTGACTTACGTACTTGTACTCTTTTATGCGTTCGGAATACGCTAATCTTTATAATCCGTTGTTTATATGTTCTTTCGTTTACTATAAACATAGACAAAAAAAAATGTTTACGAAGAAAATAAAATTAAGCTTATCGTGCAATTATGTTATTGACGAACAGATATTGAAAATGAAAGACTTAATGGCAGTAAGATCGATAAGATCATTCGATCATGCAACACACGATCTATGTTTATGTTCGCGTACTTGTATTTTTGTGTGAAAACTTGGCATGTTGAAACGATTCGACCTCAACGAAACATCATTTATACTTACAGTAAATTCGGAAAAAATAATTACCAACTTCCGGCCAGTGGATAAAAACAGAAATCTTTTAATTTCCGTCGATTGCAATGTGATGTATGATATATATGAAGTTCACGCCAATGAAAAATGAATCATGTAAAAGCAATAAAAAGCTCAGTTCCGATCGTATGATTCCTATATGAATGACAGAAAGTTATGCCTCTAGAAGATACGTACATGTTGATGTATTGAGCCTTCGCCATTTTCTATGGTAATAATCGGAAATTAATTAACTGTGTAATAATCGTGTTTCCCTTTTGCGATTGTTATGCATCATTTATTGCAAGCCAACGTCGTCCTCTGGAGCAATGAGAAAAAAACCAAACGGCGAATTTATCGATAAGGAATGCTGAGAAACTGGTTCAACACCATTTTTAATTGTAATTCATTGATTATACGCTACGACAGAGTTAATGGCAAAAAAAGATATGGGTCGTTTCATAGTATGCACGATGACGCAATGTGATCATCTTTACGGAATATACAGAATTTATCGGCCAAGGCGATATGACAAAGCATGAAGTCGCAGAAGCGGAAAGCGGCCATTTCGGTCCACGCGCATTCTCAGAACCCTAATTCGATCGAGTTAATTAACATACGTCGTACAGATACGTGTACAAAACGCAAGACATTAATTAATGCTGCTACCCGTAGTCGGTCAGCAACGGTATTGACAGGCAATTAAATGAGAGCAAGTGCTCCGAAGTGTCAAAGGTGTGCGAAAAGCAAAGTCGTAAAGTTAAGCTAGAACAAAGGCAGCCATCCTTATTTGGGCAAATAAATAATATGACACCCACTCCGATAACTCTTGAAAATGAACTGATTCGGCCAGCTGTAAATTCATGGTGATGGTCGCATGTGTATCTTTCGTTATACACACATTTCAAGGTATGACGCAGGCGACAGAAATTAAAAATTAAAAATACGAACGTGTCAAAATGTATTGAAATTATATCGGGAAGTTGAGGAGAAAAATATAAAGAAAAAGGTCGGGTTGTATCTGCATATTCTCGCGGAATGATTAATTCACAAACGATGATCGTTCGATTCTTTATATGTATCTATACAAATGCAACGTGCATCGTATATCGATGAAACGATGAATAATTACTCCGTAATAATGAAAACGCATGTAATTATCGCAGACTTTTCCCCGACGCGGCATGATACGCAACTATTTTTTACGATCATTCGCAAATTGCACCTATGTCAAGCAGTGTAATATAATGATGTGTAGAAAATTATCATACTTATTATCTTCTTTCATACTCCGCAGCCTGGAATGCAACGTTAATAATCAAAACGCGAATTAATTCTCCAACACAGTTTCCAATGAATTCATAATTCATCACATGCAACGAGTTGTTTTATTTATTTATGTTTTTTGATTTTTTTTTTTTTGATTTTCACAAATTTATTTTCATTCACTGTGCAATGTTACATAGTCTCACGATTTACAAGAAATCACAACCGGTCGATCAAACAATCAGAATATAATAAACTTATACTTACATACTTACACGCCCATGCAAATAGTGGCTAAATTACAAGCTGCGAGTTTCCACTAGCAGTGCTTGTAAATTTCGTTCTTAACTTTCTCTGGATGAATTATACCTCGATTATTTAGCTATTCAAGAGTCGATGCTCTTCAGACGTTGCCAAAAGGTCAGCGAATAGTTTTCACGTGCGAAAATATATGAAGAAAAATAATTCACGACTGCTTTCGTATTTTTTTTTTTTTTTTTTAACTCGCTGGCCTACAGCTTGGAGCTGTGAACTCACCGAAAATTCGTAGGGTTAATAACAGGTACCGAATAGAAGGCTGGGATCCACCGAAGATTCAATCATAATAATCTCGCATCCGTTATAAAAATTCATAAGGCATGCGCAATGATGTCGGATATATGAGTATATGTTCGTCCAAAGTTTACGTAATTTAACAGGTATAAATTGTTTAATCTTGCAGAAAATTGGAAATTCTAGATTAAAATTTTCTTTCGATTAACGAAGTTTTTCAAAACAGGCAGTTTTCGTTTACTCTGAATCTTTTTATACTTGTATTGAGAATCTAGACATGGCGCAGGCAAATCAAGATCCACCATCACCGATCGCGCCATCAAGTTCATTGATTTTACAAGGACAAATTTATTATGGCTGCAAAAAATGTATTAAAAATCCAATAGGGTAATACCTCTATTGATATCAATTATTGTTTGATGCTCGTCAATTTACAGTGAAGATTTTTTGTTGTTTCCCGAATGGATAATCCGCAGTTACGTGGCTAAGTGTATAAACGATGGGTAATGAATTTTTTACCCATTACAATTTTTTAGATCCATCTTTGTGAACTTTTATTGCCTCTCCAAGCTAATAATTCAGTCCCAGCACTAACAAGAAATAATATAATTGATAAAAATAAATATGATGGATTTACTGAAATCGGTTATTTCATTGAAATAGCTGCATAGTGTCGGTGTATACCGATCAATTTGTTTTTATCAGCGATCGATTTTCAAACAAATCAGTCATGCTTGTAAATTTCCAGCAGCGAATGTGGTAATTTTATTGGTTGAAATAAATTTAACATTTCAACTATAGTAGCGAACGTAAAATTTAAGAAAATCTGTCCAAAACTGATTGCGATCAAAAAGAATCAAAGTAAATTCTTCACGTATTTCAATCAGTTGAACGAGAAAAATCACTTAACCCGAATGAATATATACACGTTTCGGTTCTGATTCGATCGAATTTTACTCATCAACATAGTTCCGATACGATTCATTTCGTTTTTACACGTGAGATGTAATATTCACCTCGAATCAAGAGGAAAAAACCAACTGAATTTGTATAGTAACTCTAGATTTGTTGTTCGATCTTGAATCGTATATTTCATTCACCTCGGCGCTGAAATTTTTCTCAAATGAATCAGGAATGTTAGACGTTTAAGTTAATCAATACTCGATACACGATATCACCTGCGGCGTTAGCATTGAACGAGCTAGGGACCGGAAGAAATATAATATTTGATAGCATGATCGGAACACACCGTAAAAAATATCTCTACAATTTGCAAAGATCCTCGAAAGTAGTTCCTGCCAGACGGTAATCGCACCCTTACATGTCTGCGGCTGCAAGGTCAGCCTTCCGAAGGCCGCGGAAAAGAAAATATTCCTCGGGAGATATAATTCCACATCCTCCACTTAACTCTGCCGCCGCGCGAGTTGCAGAAATAAGAAAAATGGACGAAAATTAAAGTGAAACAAATAAAGTGCAGAACATGAAAGCGTTCTGCAGCATAACGGCGACTTGACCTCACACTAACAACAGATCGCAGGCCTGAATACATTCGAGTACAAAGGCTCGACATTCACTTTAACGAATTCGATATGACCTGGCAGTTATTCGGATTTAATTTGCGTGATAGTCACGATGTAGAAATGTTGGAAAATGGAATTTAAACAATCAAAACGTAGAAAAGTAAGGTATTAAAAGCCGAAGTACAGAAACGTCGGAATTCTACCGATTCTTTTTTGGATTGCTATACATTCTTATTCACTTTGACGTTTCTATATTTCGGCTCTCTAAACTTTTAAAACGTTTCGAAATTTTTACTTTTTTATAATACGATTTGATACATTCAGAACACACACAATTCTTCCACATTTTTATCGCCACCTGATCAAACGTAGATATATATTATGCGAGCTTGATCGTTAAATTTTTGTGCAAGGCTGATATTCACTAGGTAGTTGCATTAACGAATTTTGAAAAATTTATACGCTTCCTGTATTTCTTAGATCAACTGAATCGTTATATTCCTTTGTAAAATATGAAATTGGATATAAGATACGAAATTGTCAAACGTCTGAAGCCCCGACAAGTTTGAAGTTTTTCAGAAACTTTGAAGATAAAGTAGCGAAAATTTGATTGGTGTTATATCAGAAATCTAGTTTCGGTAGAATTTCGTCTCTTTCATAGAATATAAGTTACTGTTTTACATTTTTTTCAGACTTCTCCGAGACGTGAAAACTGTCGGACTGTATCTCGATGTGTTTTGTTTCTATGAATATTATTAGAAAACGCGAAAAGGTCGATCATTTTTCTAAGGAAATATCCCACCAGAATGGGTTGCGATTGGCAAGTACGTACAGACCTATGTATGATTATCTTTAAAGTCAAACGCTTGTTTTTTACTGGAATGAGAAAAGAATGTTCTGAAATATTGATAAGAGAATTCGCAGTTGGGGTAAATTATAAGCATCGTGGTTTAATTTTCAACTTAATTAAAAAATGTGTACACCTGTTTCAAAAGTATTTAATACAAGGAACACAAAATTTAACAGTCCTCCGTGTGCCGTAACTTAATGTCCAAGTAATGTTCTATCATCGATAAGTGCGTGTATAATATGCGGTGTAACAATAGAAAGAACATATATTACGGTGCCGTAGCGCGTTGACTTTGACCGTGGAACGTGTCTGAGCCACTCGAGAAAAAATAAATTATCAAGAATCAGTTGAGTGAAAATAAGTAATAAAAGAAGCAAATCCGGCCGCGCTCTCTGACGCAAATGAACGTCCGAAACAGGAAGAAAAGGAAAAAATGAGTAGAAACTAGACGACGTAGTGGCTGGAAAAAAACTGTTTGGAGAGATTTGCGAAGCACACGTGTCGGTCAGGTGAGAGCGTTTATTAAAAGAAACCTCGGCGACACGAATATACGCAGATACTCTTGAGCCACGAATCCACTCCAAACGTACAGCCAATGGGTTTGTTTCTGGCTCCTCCCGGTTCTCCACCAACTGCTGACACTGCAAATAATCGCAGGAACACTCATCTCGCGGGTTTTACTCCTCCTAGAATTTCTTCGAATCAGTTCAAGGCCGATTTTCTGATTCCCGCGAATTCCCGTATTTCAATGGCGAATAAACTGCGCCTTGAATTTCTCGACGTTGTTGTTACGACGTCACGGAAGCGTGATCGTTGATTGTAAGTGTACGGTAGTTTGGAAGAAACGAGAAACGGGGTGATAAATCTCCAGCTATGTTATTAGTGCCGGTGATAATTAACACGAATGAAACAACGTCACTACTGTATTATAAAACGGAAACGAATTTTAGTAAATTCGAATAATACAAGCGTAAGGTATCAAAAATTTTGGACAAAGTTTCACGGTCAACATTGACCATGATTAAACGTCGCTAATTCTTATCCGATTCTAATGCTTTTGGACCTTTTTTCATCACTACAGAGGTCCTCAAAGATTGCTTGAAAAAAGTCTGACAAGAAGTTATTTCCAGAATAGTTTGATATCGATTTTTGTGAATAATGTGCAACATATGTTCGTCGACAATTATATTTGCCTTTTGTTGAAAAACGTTAAAATTGATTGAAAAACCGCGGGGTTTCATCATTCTGAACGTTCTAATTATAAAACCTTTGTTCATATTGTCGACACCTTAGCTTGTATTATTTGATTCCCTCGGATTCTTAATTATTACATAGCAGAAATGTCGTTCCATTAGCGTTCAATGTCAGTGACGCAAATAACATTGCTGTATATTTTTTAAACGGTGTATTTTTATCTGTTCCTAACTTTTTCTTTAGACGGTCCAGTCAACTTATTCTTAAGCTCGTGTTCTAATTCATATAATCGAGTTTAAAAATTACTTATTACTTATACCAGACCTTGTTAAATATTTCCACATGTATTGATTTAGAAATTGTAGTAGCGCTTCCAAACCACCCAAGAGGGGTTCATGTTATGGGATATTGCTTGGCACTGCTCTCACGCACTTAGCATGGTGTTCTGGCCAGGCCGTCGAAGGACTATAAAATCTGCAAGCCTAAATCCGCGATGCTCGGTCGTTTCTCAGGTCACTTGAAGAGCATTCCTCAGGTCTTTGGCTCCGTTATTTGGTATTTTTCTCATTGAAACTTATTTTTTACGGGTTAGAAAATGATGAAAATAAATCCAGCTTTCGTATTTCATGATGAAATTTCAATGTAACAGCTGCAGTTAACAAATTCATTCGAAAGTATCTTGCCGTTTTTAACCACGTATGAAATACAACGAGTATCGAGGACTTTCACTTACATCTCGAGAAATCACCGTTTAATTGCGTACCTGAGTATTAAAAAAAAATTAATCTTTTCAAATTTAAAATGAATCATGTCACTCAGAATTAGATTGGCGTGTGAAACGCGGGACCATATTGATTAATCTGCGTGTGTTGAGATGGTTAAAGTACGCGAGGCTTCGATCACGCACTTGAATCAATCGGAAAGTTCACTTTTCGTTATATCAATAAGAATTCCCGATTTCCAATCAGCGTCCGCAAACTCCGGCGCTTTCTTCCGTTTGCTTACGCGATTCCAAATCGAGACGGTAAAAAAGTGGTAGTTCAATAAAATCGAGCGACCGGAAAATGTTGGAAATTTTTATTATCTTTTTTATTATTCTTTTTTCCGTGTCGTTTTCTTTCCAATAGGCACATTATGAATACTTATACCACGTTTCAAACGATCTTAAAGAGCATGTGTGTATAATTTTACAACATATACATATGTATATATATATTTTTATACATACATATACATATATATATAAAATGCATATGGCGCCGCGTATTTATCAGAGGAAAAATTTATGGAAATAAACGAGATGTCGGGCAGTGAATAAAATTGTATAAATATAGACTGTACATATGCACTGCGTAATACGTTGCCTGCAGATAGCGTTTAATGCTCAATTAGTCCGTGCCTGGAAACATGCGAGATAAGTAGAATAGGGCAGATGGGTCAACGGCTATTTAATATAGCGAAAATATCTTCGATTTAGCAACCCTGCCATTCTTTGCACACGTGTCAGTGTCGCGGACACGTTAATCGTTGATGTGTTGCGTTTGTTTTTCATCATTGCATAATTTTTCTTCGTCGCATTTTTTAGTAAATAATCACATACTTTGCGACGTGTAACCAACCACCCGGCATCCCATTACAAACTGGCCTAATCACGCAGCATTATCGCGTGCGCTGCATCGTCGAGAATTAATTATAACGCTCTAATTCTCAGACACATATAATTTATACACGAAGTGTGTAACAAGTGTTGCGTGGTCAAACCTCAAGAATTATAATTCCTTACCCCAGAAGTCCCGGGTCAAAACGCTGACAACACACTTTCGTATCTTCGAGCTAAATACAAATTTCGCCACATTTAACCCCGGAGTGACTAATTACTTTTGTCAGTTTCTTAATTTTCATGCAATAATTGGGTTAACTTGTAAAATGTCTGATGTGGTTAATTATCAAATTCATTGCACGTTATTTTGCATTTTAGAGAAACTGTTTCGAGCAATACTTAGAGTAAAACGAATTTCAATGTATTCGACGCATATTTTTTTACTAAAAACCGGAATAGCATAGAACATTGAACTTAACGGTTATGAATAATTATCGACAAAAGTAAACAAAGCTGTGCTTTAGCTGATAAAATTACGATCAGTTCAACTTTGATCATGTATTCTGTCTCCAATAAATTGTATCAAGGCTAGATAAAATCGAATGATTCGCAAGATCAAGTCTGTTATATATATGGAGCTCGTACATAATTGTGGCTAGCAATGATATTGTGAAAATTAATTGTACAGCGGAACGAATCGTTGATTATGGCATACTTGAAAAAAACATAGTATATATAGCAGCGCCAAAAAATATACACAGCCTTGACACCGTGTGAAAAAATGACTTGCAATAGTTACTCTGGTGGTTCGTTGAACGTTTACCCGAAAACGCGGTGTAATGATACGAAGGAAAGCTTATTTTTTTTTTTTTTTAATAATATACATGTGGCATAAGCAAGTATTGTGTCTTCTACACCTGAATTGCAGCAGGATTTCTCGTTTTACAAAACAAGAAAAAAGTCACGAGTTTGAGTTGGAGTATTTGAAGGAGGTCGTGAAATTGCGGTGTCGGTTCAATTTTAATAAGTGACTCGTGCCAATGGTTTTGAATGGATACTTGTTTTTCACGTTATTCATGAACGTTGTAGCTGAAGGCAAAACAAGATAATCCATTCTTTAATTTTGTCATTCTAAATATTTTGTGCCAAGTCAGAGCTCTAAGCATTCGTATTACAAATTACCATGATCGTGAAAGTTTCACGAAGATTTCACGCACATTTTTCATATTAAAATTAGCAATAAATTGAAGTCAATTTTTTATTTATTAAGTAGGTATGTACCCAATTCCAATCTGAAAATTGCAATTTCTAAATGGGTGAAACTTGATCCATGTGGAATTTTAGAGAGCCGTCTAACACACAAGGATCATCTGTATAAGAAACCAAAATCGGGCGAGTCCGTATCAGCTGCGTAAAAAATTTGTACTTGAAAACACTACGTATGAAAAAAGTGAAATTTCTCGCCTATGTTTTTCGCGCTCTGACTTGCTGATAAATCGTGACACGGTAATTTCGCAAAGGTATCCATCAACTTTTGTTACGCATGCGTACCTGCCACAAATAGGAATAATACATACGAAAGCGATGCAAAGCTCACAAGAAAATCGGTGAATAGATTTTCCCCAAAAAAGTATACGACATCAAACACCCAAATTGATAATGTGACAAAAAAAACGCGAAACAAACTTTGTACAAAGTACGTAGCTGATGTAGATTTGCGGCGCAAATTAATAACATTACTGCAAGAAAAATTACGTAAGAACATCGATCTCTCTCTATCTCTTCCGCGGCATTTTTAAATCAAATTTTTTTCCACATTTATTTTTATATTGACGATCCGCACTTACGCGCGTTTAATACGCGCCGCATGCACGATTCTACGCGCAGCAGTCACTACTGAGTTAATGTATAGAAACATGCTCGATAAGTATGCAGATTCACGCATTGCCGCTCTGACATATGTCGCACGTGTAATTATCGTCGCAGCTAGATTAAAAACTGGCAGGGGCTGCATAACCGCAATTCGGAATGAACTCATCGCAGTTTTGTAATCTAGCACAGTGACGTACGAGTAAAAGAAATTTTTGAAATAAAATACGCTACATATTTCTGTCGTGGATGAGGTTATTTTCGGTCGAACAAGAATGTATAATTAATAAAGCAGAAAGACCCGGGCATATAGATACCCGTAATTATTCGCACGATCTCAGCCGTTTTACAAGTTGGATTATATAACTGAGGTACCGGTTTGTGCTAGATCGTTTTAACGCAATTTGGCAAACTCGTGACAAGGTTCAGAATGAATCTAGAATGCGGAACTGCGGGAATACCCATGAAAATAATATCGAGGTTACTAGTAGTTAGGTAGGTACTTACGGTTGCTGCTATGTGAAACATTTTTTTCAGAACGATAGGTGCACGCGGTTTTTGTGACTGAATAATGCATCGTTTTATTGTAAGTTGACTAGGAGCCGTAGGACAGGAGTCAACTTTTACAAATGTCAGAGATACATATATGGAAATGATGTTGTGATTAGTATATTTTTAATTTTTGTTTCTTTTCAGTTTTTACGTCAGTTAAACCCAATTTCATTATTACAACTGCGATCATCGCGTCTGCTCTCTCGATCATCGATATTTTGATCGAACTCCCCGCAGTCTGCGAACCTTGAAGTTTTTCCCAATTCAGATAGAGCAACGATATCACTCACTTTGGCTTGACATATTGCAGAGTTTGGCGAATATCGAATTTCTTAAAAGTATGGGTTTAAACAAGGCATTGGCAGCGAAATGACCGTTAGGCAACCTAATCGCAGTTACATAGATACATGATATAACGAAAAATGACACCCTCCTGATGCCGGAGATATCGGTTAACCGTGTACAACGCAACTGTCAATCGGGCCGAAACGTGAACAAATTTCACTTCGTTCAATTTTTTGGCCTTCATATCCAAGAATTACCCTTCTATCATCATCCTGAGGTCAACAATCACCACTTACATTGCAAAATGTATACTAAGATAATGAGATCGGAGGTCGACGAATTAAAAACTTTGTACACAGAATGATAAACGGTATTGATCAGTGTTTGAGGTCTAGTATACTACGCATACATAACAGTATACACTTGAATTAAGGTCACTAGATTCAAAAGTTTATTATACATACCTAGACGCCATTTTGATTAAATACAGTTATAACGGGAAAAAAAAATTAAAAGAAAGAATTTTTCATAAAAATTTGTCAAGGTCATTCAATTTTTTAATACTTTTATCAACGCGGTTTAGCCTCCACTCTGAAAATATCCACCTTTACGTGTCATTTTATTTTCATTTGTTTTATTCGAATTTCATTGACTGTGTAACTGAAAAAAAAAACGAGGATAATACACAATTTAACGGAAAATGCCACTACAGCTTAACGTTTATCAACAATCACGCTGCTATAGTTAAAAAAAAAAGTGACTGTACATGTACTTTCTTAGCTCTATATGCATAGCTCTGAGTAAATGTGTATATACGTGCCTAGTTAGATGTGTATTCCTTGGGGATCGATGTGGAAAAAACTGGAGCAAAGTGATGTTTGGTATTACTGACAATTAGTATGGTCTGAATCTATCTAGCATAAGCATGGGTGAGTGGACCTCCTAATACGAATCGGCGAGAATGCCTGCCTTGAAACTCCACGTGACCTTGACTTCACAAACGTAAATTGAGTCAAGGGCTGTGCGAGATTGATTTCTCTAAAATTCTCAAGAGGATTCGATAAGCCGCGATTAAATTATAAAATTATTAAATGTTAACGAATATCATATAATAAGTTTTAAAAATTTGATACACGATGATAAATCTATTGTGTTTTTGATTTCCATTCTATAATATTATCGCACGAAAATCTTTCATGTCCGATCGAAACTTTTCAACTGCGTGGGTCATTGTTTCAATCTCAATAGAAAATAATTAAAAAAATACACACGAAAGCCCCGTCTGCTGATTTTTTTTTTAACAATGTTCATCGTTCGAAAAGGGTTCGAGTCATTTTGTGAGGCGGTATGTATTTGTTCGACATAAAAAGCGTGCAAATCTTCAAATCATAGTAAATACAGTCATTCAAGCGTACATTTAAATTCTCTAATTACATAATGGCGTGCGGATAAAGGATAATTTTTATTCTGAATTCGACCGAGTTCAAAGTTAATTCAATAGACCCGGTTGCCTATCCGCTATGCATCGAAGCCTGGGAACCGTACTGTGAACTAGGAACGTTCCCCTAAATTGCCACGTAAATTTTGGTGTAACGATATAAGATAATGATACGGTTCTTGATATTGTATTACAGCTTAGGCTTGTAACAATTAGAGTAGAATTCTTGTGCAAGCCATTATAACAAGTTAAAAGTTGTGAGAACAAGGACGCACAAGTGTACGTAATGTACGTATAGTTTGAGAATAACAATCATGGACGATTGGCTGCTCAAATTTCTTGAACACTATTCCAGTTACCGATTCATATTTTCCTATGTACTTGCCAAACATTTCGAGCCTCGTGTTATTGGTTATAAAGATCGTGGTTTGAATCTGGTGCTCATTTTTCAAAAAGTATTTCATTTTTTTTTTTTTTTTTTCTACGGTTAAAACATTACCATTCTGAAATTACCAAACATGATCGAAACTTGTCTTCACGCACCTAGTAATCGTTATACTGTACAACAAATACAGGATATTTTCACTTAAATTTCGGCTCAACTACCTAAAGATACGATTGCTTGCCACTACCGATCTCCACCTTACCGAGAATTGATACAGAAATTCAGGCGAGTTCGTTCGTTTGATTAAATTTTTTTTACCAAACAAATACTCTTTTGTCTGTGATCAAAAAAATATTTGTTCACCGTAACTTGATTTTCGGGAATTACAAAATATTTGATTTCCCACCTAATAAAATTAGATCAGGTGAATCAAATTTCAACGGACAATCATGGAGTTGTCATTCTTATCTCGCCTAGATCATTGGATCGCAGAGCTTCGTCGCTAGTTTCTCTGCTACAACGGCAATGGTAATTTACCGACAGAGAAAATGATTTCAATGATCTTGTACTGGCGTTGGATAAACGGACGGGCGATCAATTCTGTTAACCAACAATCGGCTGCATTACTCTTCGGCTAATTGAATGCCGATGACGAGTATAACGTGTAAGTGGAGTTGATCACGTCAGAAGAAAGTTATAGGTAATCATATAAGTTGTGACGTGGTATTTCGTACCCCGTCACTTTGTTTAATTATCGCATTCCCCTAGGTGCAGATATCGCTAAAAATAACAAAAGCACGTCTGAGGCCAATACTCCAAAAATGAACGACTAATTATCTTTAAGTTGATTTCCCTTTACTAAGCTAATTGTATGCTATTTTCTAATTCTGTAATGCTCTTCGAGAACCATCCGCGAGACCTTCACGTCAAGATACCAGGACACTGCCTGACAGGGGTTACGTACCAGCTCAACATCAACACCACCGACTACAGACGAACGAATACCGCTGAAACCACTCCCGATGGATGCCTATCTAGTTGTCGAAAAGGGTCGTGCGTGATGCACAACAGCACCTCCAACTATTTGAGACTTATCGGCCAGGAGCCGAACCACGAACGAATGCTTCTACCGCTCGGATGCATCGTCAGGCGGCGTACAGGGCTGTGCGTCAAAAACACAACGAAGCCTCCCGTCGACGATACTTATCAGCCTGGAGCTGAACCGACCCTAACATCTACTAAGTCGTTGACTATCCAATAAAAGACGGTTTTCTCTTAACGAACCGTCTTATCGAAGGACTGCGGCGTGGAATAGGCTAATGATATGCTGACCACGTGGATCTGGTGGATCTAGTGTGGGGATCCGGGTTGAGGGCCATCACCACCAGATCGTTCCGGCATGAGGGCTTCGATGAGCGAGGGCCGGGATGCAGCGCCGACGAAATAGCTACAACGGGGAGTACCAGTAAAGCAAGGAGTGAGTTACAGTCTGTCGCAAGTCCAGGAGACCGGTGACGTAACATTGCCGCACGCCTCAATATCGCAATACCTGAGCAGTACGACCCCACCCCCTTCTCACCAACGATACCGCATAGCTGCAGGAAAACATCTCTAACCACCTTCCGACGTCCTGATACCTCGATACCTGTCGTCGAGGGAAAAGAAAAACAAGCGGCGAGGGATTATCGCCGCCTATCCGTGGACCAGGCCACGCGACCTGCTGGTCCAATTAGAATACCGCAAATTTTGGGAAGAATCACGTGACAGCAGCTCGACGAAAATCAGGATCATCGCTCATCTCGTCACTCTACGTTCAGTTCCTGAATTGCAAAGACGTGCCTTTGTCATATCTAGTATCATTACCGCTATCACTGTGATTAGTTTCTCGCTATCGTATCGCATTCTCTCGCACCTGTTATATCTTCTTTTACGTAAGTGAGGTTCCTTTTCTATTTTGTGAAGCCACGAGATTACTTGCAATATATCGTACCTTTACCTTTATCTCTTTCTCTCTTTACCTTGCAGTTGGTCTGCTTGAGCCAATTGGGCTCGTATCTTTTCTCTTTACCTTGCAGTTGGTCTGCTTGAGCCACCTGGGCTCGTACCTTATTACCTCTTATCTTGTCCCTTTCTCTGTCTTATTGCAAGTAACTTCGCGACTGGTTGATTATTACTTACGCATTGTAGTGACTATCGCTTTATCTTATTATCTTTCTCTTTTAGAATATTTGAATGTCTAATATCGCTGTCTAGCAGCGCGTTCCGTTAAAGGATCAATTTTTATCTTAGCTATTGAGCATTGCTATTTTGTTATATCTTCTCTGATTAGTTTCTATCTGTCTCTTTACCTATTATCGTTGATTATCGTATCTTAGTGAGAGTACCGCGGAAGCGATCTTATATCGCTACGCGGTCCCGCTCGTCGTTCATTTGACATTGGAGTATTGTGCCATATCGCATAACACCTTTTTTTGTAACTGTTTTCTTCGCTAATATCGCTGATCGTAGTTGTCCGTAGTCTATTGGGTTTGCCGTACGTTGCATATTAATTACCTTGAATATTGTTTGCCTTATCTTGAATTACCTTTTATCGTACCGATTATTATCTTTCTTTCTCTCGCACTTACCGCAAACCAGAGACTACGTAGTATCTTTTATTCTCTATATTTTATGATAATTTTCTATTTGACCTGTCGCTTGAATTTACCTTGTAATTCATAATTCCCTGTCTGCCTATTCCTGATCATTCTGGTAATGTGATAACTATTTCAATTGTTGTATTTCGCATGTGTTATAATCGCTTCTCACATTTTATGATTTATTTGCTTACCGCTTAATTTAAGTACAGTGTATCTCTTCTGTTCTGCCTATCTATCGTAAAACCGTGTTAATCATTACCTTTTAGTATCGCGAGCTTACGCATATTTCCCGCTTATTTGGAAAACGTTCCGTTAATTGTTAACTCTCTCGCTTAACCTTTCTCTGGCTGTAATTATTGTTAATTATCGCATTTATCGTAATTGTATCGCAAACTCTTCAGCTACTTGCTTGTCAGTAAACGTATCGCTTCTTGTTTAATATATTTGATATTATTCCTGCTCACCTGTTTCTTATTTTATCTATTGGATTCGACTCCGCCCCTCTACCATTATCTTGTCTCTCTGAGCGAACTGTGCAAAACCGTCGTAGAACCTGACCTTACCTTTATCTATTACCTTTATCTTTATCGTTGTCTTTTTCTCTAATTATCTATTTTTGACGCATGTGCGTCTGGCGCCCAACAATTGTATCTTTTTCCCTTAGTATCTCTCTCTATCTAATTATTTAGGTTAGCGACTGCGCCGTAGGGTAACCAATTATCGTTATATCGTTTTACCCTCAAGAAAATATTGGTTACAACCTGCACAGGTCTAATTACGATCGGTGATAAAGAAAGTAGGTGCGTGACGTACTCTTAGAATTTATTACCTATGAAATTCAATATTAAATGTTTATTGTTGTAGTTATTAAAAATGAGCTTTCTCGGGATAAGATTCGGTAAAAATTTCGAAGCCATCATAGACACGCTGAAGTAGCAAGCTGTTGGTATGCATTTAGACGGTCGCATACTTGAGCTCATTTCAAATGAATCTCTGATTGGAATGCGTCGTGAGTGCGTTCTGTTTTTCCCATCTTTGCACACATTGTTATAAAACTTGTCCTATACAAGGTTGAAAAATCTATGATCACCGTTCTCAGTCATTCCAATTCGCTTTATCGTGAATTTGTAAAAAGTTGGTTGAAAAAGATCGTGACAAATGTTTTTCCATCAAGAGCGAGTTTTCCTAACTTGCGTGTTCAGGTCGATAAGCAAGCGTCTCGTCTCATTGGAAAAATTAAAGTAAAAGAAAGGAAAAATCAAATGCAAGTAACAAAGAGAAACGTTCTTGTGGTGTTGCGTAATCGAGAAAAAAAAATTTCAAAATGTAGAGCTGCTGGTTGTACTGCAGCTGCAACAAATATTGTCCCATCATTTTTGCAAATATTCAGGAATGTATTTACAGACAGGCATACAGACTTCTAGCGTGAGTTATAACAGACCTTAAAAATTTATAAATTTGGAGTATTTTGCATATATGGCGCCTCCCTAGATCAAAGAACGAATTGTTTGTATCTAAATCTAGCTAAAGCTGAGACTTCACTTGTCCAAATTCATCCCTTGGAGAAACAAGACAGGCATCTTGCGGTAAAAGCTCAAGCTTTTCACATTTCGGTTACTCAACGTCGCGTATAAATGTTTCCAAAACAATATCTTGCTACAAAATATAACGAATAGAGAGAAAAAAAGCGATAAAAACGAAAACGGAAAAGCTCGCAATCTTGCGGAAGTCTGCCTTATCTACGCGACTTTCGTTGTGGTTTCATTGGTCGGCGACCGACGGGGGAACCCGCAAAGATACCGGAACACCGCCCGAGCGGAAAGTGAACGTCTACACCAGGCCCACCAGGCCGAGGAGCTCGGGTCCAACGGCAACAGCCGTCGACGGTTTAGTCGCTGTCAGACACCGGCCTCGTGCGCTGGTTGTGTCGACGCAGAGAATCGTTGGAAATAAGGAAAGGGGGGGAAAGAAGAAGAAAGAACAAAGCTGGGACCGACGGCGCGTCGGGTCGAGGAAAAGCTTGTCGAGATACATATTGAGAACCCGCGGGACGCCATCGGGCCCTCGATCCATCGGCGTAGCGCGATAAACGCGGAGACATCGACGCCCGCAAAGGCCCCAAAGTGCCTCGCCAATGCTCGCGCAAGAGTTCGGGGACCACGCCGAATGGCCTTGCAGCGTATCAAAGTTCGATAGAACAAACACCGTGGAGTTGTTGTGCAAAGTGTGAAGTAAAGAAGGAATAAAAGGGATTAATTCAATTTTACGCGTTCCATCCGATCTTCCACGTGAGTTTCTACAAGCTCACTTGCACCGCAAAATTTTTGTACCTTGTACGCGCTTTCACACCAGTTTCTATTATAGGACATTATCGCTTTACTTTGACGTCCACCAACCAGAACTACCAATTACTCCAAAGTTCTTGGGTAAACACAGCGCGAGTGTGCGTCGTACGCGGTGTATACGAAATATTTTGGAGAAACGGATGAAACTATAATTGTACGTGTGTGCGTGATTCGCAGTTTGCGCAGAGCTAATGTGTATGTAGAATTATAGCTGCGCGTGTTCGGTGTTGGTTTAGAAAGTATACCTTCGACTGCTGCATACACAGTGAATCTCAACGTCGCGATATAAACTCGATCTAAAACGATTTACAACGTACCGCGGTGCGATCGCAGTCCCAAAATTCGTTTATCTTGTAAATCAAATTTTCTAAACTAAATAAATATACGGAAACCGGATTTTTTCGCTTTTTTCACTTGGTTTCGTTAACGTGCTTGCAGTAATCTGTGAATGCGAGAAATCGGCACGGTCTTTAAAGACGAGACACCGAACAGTGAAGTGAATATCATATCGGGATACACGGTTCTGGGATATATGGTTACTCCAAACCGAGGAGTGGATTTAAAATTCAATTTTAATCACATACGAACCGTGAATCGAGATGTGACAAAAGAGCTGTAACACATTCCACTGCGACATCAAATTAGATGTAATCCATTTGATGAACTAGTCAAAACGTAGAAATTTTTCACGCGTACGATGTAGAAAATATTTTACAAGTCTTCGGAAAAACCGTCGAACTGCAGAATTAAATCATAGATAATATAAAAGAGTGTGTTAAGATCTGACACAAAAACGTGAATCGAATGGTCGATAAGAACGAAAATCAAAATATATCAAAATCAAATCGTTCAGTGTGTGTTGTTTAAATTGTTGTTTAAAATGCTATTTGCGAATATAATAAATATCCGATATAACTCAGGCAGTGTTGGGTGATACTGACGATTGGTTAATGAAGCGATACAGGCGTTAATCGCGTGTGAATTCATCGGAGTGCGACGGGAAAAAATTGTGCGCCCAGGAATATAGGTCGAAGGGAAAATTATACCCTGAAAAAACACGCACACCCAGCATTAATTGCATTGGTTACGCGCTGCAGGATTTATCAGCGAATTATCAGCCCATGCAGCGAAATGTTCGTTATATGCGCGATCATCGCTGCAGCGGCCTTCTTCACAGAAGCCGGTAAGTTGCTACACATATATATGATAATGAAAAAACGTCCCAGCATACGGACTTGTCGAGAATAACGATTGATCGCTATTAGCGCGATACACAAATACCATGTGTCGGTTGAAAAACAGACTGTAAATTTCATTACTCATACCCTCATACTGCGACACAAGTATGTCACGGTTTTCAGTATAGCAAGTCATTTTCAAGTACAGGTACTGCACTGTTGAAAATTTACAGGGAAACTAAAAGTGTACGACAGTTTGAGTATCGAAGATGCGATGTAATTCGTACAAACTTCACTTGAACTTGTGAGAAGCGATACTCGCAAAAATTCAGCACCAAGTTCCATTCTTTTCTATTTATCATTGGGTATCTTTATGGACCTGTAATTAATGGTCAACATTTTACAAATATTAGGCGTATACACAGTAATATGCGAACCGCATTAGAGTCCAAAGAAAATCTCTCTCTCACACAACATTGCGCTTATGTTCGTTATAAACGTAATCGGGCATCGAAACGATCGTAATTGAATACCAAACTTGCGCGATAACGGAAAAATGTCGTGAAAAAAACAGCAGCGAATTTGACTCGACGACGAATTGACTTGATACCAGTAAACGAGCAACGTATAATCAGGTCACCAGACACCGCGTGCAGTCTGCAAGATGATGCAGTAGGTACTCAACGTGCACCTTAAGCTGCCTTTCACGTCGCATGATGCGCATCGCATTTCTGCGGCCAGAGTCCCAATTCGGGTAGCTAAATGATGCGAATTACTTTTTTCACGAAAGTTTTGCCTCGTTTGAATATACGTAGCTTATTATACATGCTTTAACGATTTTATAACCACTTTAAGCGTGGAGAGAAATTGGTTCACCGGGTGTTTTTCAAGACTGACCGAAAGATTTTTACACGAGATTTCGATCTGATTGCTGCGGGCTATTGCTTCGATGCAATAATTTCAGAGAAAGGTGTTAACACTGATCCTTTTAGCGCAATTTCGCAAGACATCTTTAAGGCCGCTAATATTATAGAATATGTGAATTTTTTGCAAATGTGCAGGGAAAATGTAAGGATTCAGCCACGCGTGGTGTGATAATTATTTTATGGAGTATCCAATTTCTCAGAGTAACGTAAAAAAGTTTTAAATGAATCGAGATTTATAAGACATACCGAAACTCGCCCGAGTTTATCGAATTAATGAGTATTGGAATGATCGTGACGATGTTATATCAGCTTTCAGTGAAACAACTTTGTTGCCGTTAAGTTCCAGATTCGTCGTTCCATAATTTGCTTTCAATTTTCAGGGCCTCACGATGCTTCAGAAAAATCTCTTTATTTTAGTAAATAGCCAGAATACATAATTTCGATAAAAACTTTGCTGATGAGAGCATTCGATTTAGAAATTGGCCAAGAAATTCAAGTATGTTGAAATAAATTGCGATTAATTTGTAAAACGGTGTTTTTCGGAAATCTCTCTTTGCCCCGTACATGCGATGAGTAGATACTTGTTTTCCGAAGAGCCGGAGTCTCCAACAATTGGAACCGCATCATTGGTGATGAACTAGGACTCGTCTTTATACAACAGCGAAGTGATTTTGGTGAAAGTAGGTAATTCAGCTATATGTATTCAGCTGTCATCGACTGATAACCGATAAACTAAAATGACATTCAGTTAGCCTGAAACTTATTTCTATACGTCGCTAAATTCTATGTTTTACTTAAAAAATTATCATCATGATCAAAATCTGTGGGCTTTTTCATTTTTCAACTATGGTTCTTTGGTGGTATAATATTCGTATGACGATAAATCTCGGGAAAACCATGAAGTTCCAGTATCGGCTTTATACTACCGCAGCTTGTTCAGTGCTGAGTCACGTATGGACTTGTGAAATGTTTGACCGCTAGAGTCAATATGGCGTTCATACGCGACCCAAAAATTGCGCAACTTCAAATGACACGATCGGTGGTTTAAACTCAAAATACGTCAGTCATAAAGCGTTACTTAAATATGAGGCTCTACCAAGTCATTGTACGCATTCCAAGAATCAGAACTACGTTATACGAAATATGATAACTGAAAAATGAATGAAAAAAATTTTCTCAAATACTTGCTCGAACGTATTAAATGAGAAAAATTACTCCAGGGATTATTATTCCAAACTCTAAAAGCGTGCTAGAACAATAGTTGCGATGAGAAGGCGATGGCTGACAGAAGTGTTCATTAGAAATCGAAGCTATTTTTGGTGTGGAGAATTATTATAGAAAAACAAAACGTGCATCATGTTGGTTGTGAAAAACACATTAATTGTCCTTAATAACTGAACCGTAATCTCGAAATCTGTTATTACACTCTACACTGCAATTCAACAGTCCTATAGCTATTCAGTAAAGTTACGTTGAGGGTTCAATGAACGTCACTCAGAAAATTATTTAGACTTTTGACAGCCAGAATTGTGTCACCACAAGTGAACATTTTTAGAATAACATAAAATTCATCAAACGTTGCGGCGACGCAACCAAAAAAATTAGTGGAATTAATTTCTACGCGAAATAAATATATTCTAGTCTCGTCTGCGAAAAACTTTACTATATATATATATATATATTAGATACACGTTGCGGAATCATTTTGCAAAGATTACAAAATGATTTTCCAATTCTTGAGCTTAGCAAAACATCATTTCAAAATAATGTATACTACATAAATTCAATCATTGACATAAGTGAGCATGCCATTGTTAATATTTATAGGCTCATTTAAAATAATCACAAATTACTGTAATAATAGATAAAAAGATTTAACCGAAGACCAAAATATCTAGTATTTTTTCAGCGGTTTATCCTACAATTTTATTGTTCCTGTCTTTTAGTTCTACGTTATCAATTGGTTAAAAAAAATTAGTGTAAATCAGCTCTGGGATGAAAGATTCTAGGGTCTCAAAAGTCACAGAAAAAAACTTGGGCCGAGCCCTTTTGAATTTTGACAAACTTTTGACTGACTTTTCTAAATCTCTAGAATTACGTTTTGACCACCGATGATTAAGTCAGATTTAACCACGTTTCATTCACCGAATATGTGAAAAACTAGACAATTATTTCCATAATAAGACGAATTAAGTATTATTTCATAAAATATACGAAATCGGAATCACAATTTCGTATGCATGAGTATTTTTTATCCAGTAAACTCTTTTCACTATCTCAGAGCGACTATTTGATTGATTTTAACATAATGTCTGAACGATTATTCTACATGAAATCTTCAACTTTATATTGTTTGAATATACAAAAACAATAAAATAAATACACGCGTACACCATAAGTTCTGCGTAACTAATTTATACTCGCATGCTAATCGTCCTGGAATTATATATATTCATTTCAAGACCTAGAAATCTACGGTCAAAGTGAAAATATAATCACGGGGAAAGAAGACAGGGAAAACACGACGTATATCGAAGAGAGCAAGTGCAACTGCTTTACGGTAGCTGCGCTATGCCGAAGAGATACAGAGATACGCGTGGAAGACACATCGGAAGATCGAAAGCAGAAAGTATTTAGAAAATTCATAAAATATTTAGACGAGTAGAAAAGAGGGCAGACGGAAAACTCTGAACGCAAACGCTGCTGCGCGTACATCTTCAAACGGTCTTTATAACGCGCAGGCTTCCAGAGCTGATTGAACGATTAAAATACTCGTTGGATACGATAATAAAACAGCGTATTCGTGCGTTAATCGACGTGCATCGTAGCAATGAGAATAATATGACTAATAGTAAACTAAAACGGGTTTGCATCGTACGGTTGAGCATCGACATATGGTTGATAGGCACCGTAAGAATTCTCACCTTCATGGGTATACCGAATTTGTAATTTGAGTAAAATTATCAAGTTCTTTGAAAATGCCCATTAGTGAAATTCAAGCTCGACGTAAAATTTCTGCCAAATAAGACTGATTCTTGCGACTGAAATATCGCGAGCAATAAGCAAGTATTCAAGTATTCATAAAATACAAGAACCAAATATTGCCTTGACTTGAAGCAGACAAAATTTGCCACGGTCAAGTTCTTCAGAGGAATAAATTCACCATAGCAATTTCCTATTTCTTGTTTAAGTCATACGGTCGGTTTTAAAAACGGATGTTTCAGAGTATACGAGTAACTTTAGACCTATCTAAAACGGCCGCGTGTTTTTGTTTCTTGTTTTTTTTCTTTTTCTGGGAGGTTACAAACTCAGTCATCTCGACGTATCTGTGGACCGAGTCTGAGCTCAGAACTTTCACTTAGAAAAGGCCAGCCACGCTTCTCAAATATTCAGAACCTAAGGCGACTTCACTTTCATGCTCGCTGCATGATTCTCGATTTAAGGATGTGGTTACAACTCTTTTATCCGCATCCGATCGTCAAACTTCGATTTTCGTTTCCCAACACTATAATTAATCGGTTGACCCGTAATCATGAAAAACAATTTGTCGACTTGATCGGTAAAACTAGTCAAATATGTCGATGGAAATTTTTCGAATCCAACAGATCCTCTTTTGTTCGTATACCTAACGGAATTCAAATATCGATACGGAAACCGAGCTGAAAACTCAACGGCTTCTAAATATTGGTTGTGAATTCATAAGAAACCACTGGAATGGCAAATTTATCGGTAAAAGAAATGCAGCATTCTGGAGCCCGATTAACAGTATAAAATGAGCCAACGGAGGCGGCTGATTGAGTCACGATGGGAATGAGCCAAGCTGTATTCGGAATTCGTATACAGCAAGTCGTAGGATATGAGTGGGAAACAAAATTGGCGAGTGCAGCTTTCCGGTCGATGAGCACAAGTCGACTTTTTTTTTGCTGTAAATTCACCCCACAAAGTGGAGTGGACCACTATAAGACGTTGTTACAGGTACTCGAAATCCCAAAAAATCTGAAACAATGATTCAGATGCAATTAGTCATAGATGCTCCGTTTTTTCACTGTCCAGGAGTCAATGGATTTGCTTGAAGTCAATGGATCTGCGATTGATATATAGCGTGAGAATATACAAGTAAATTGCCTGTAGTTTGCCGAACTTAGTTGCGAATGACTTGATTAGTTCGGATATTTTACACCTCGTGTAAAGAAAAATAAAACAACACGTTATACGTGACGTCACGATTAAGTAATGACGCGTGATCGCCCACCTGCAAAGCGGGCCCGAGAAATTTCTCAACAGGTTGGATATTTTCAAGCTTACATATTTTCGTTGTAGATCCTGTTTCCCCCTTGGCTGGGCGTTTTTTCATATCATGTTACGACTTATTACGCAATCCCCGGATGCGATAGCTTTACCACGGAAATCCATGCCTGTAATACATATCTATAACGTATAATGCGTGCGTTTGCAGGCGGATGTTTGGTTTAAGATCGGCCTGCGGCGTTTCAGAACTAATGGATATTATAAAACAGCACCGATGTTTTTCGACAACGTTATAGAATGAAAACTGAACGATCATTATGAGAAACGGTCGTGATAGTAAATTGTATAAATATGCTGTCCAAAGCTCCGATCTGCGTTGCACGAGGTCCAACGTTGTGGAATAAATCTGACGCGTCGATTCTCAAACTAACTTGACGGAGTGCGAATTAACAACGAAATCTCACAAATCAGCCAACAGAGAGCCTTTTCGTTAGCTTTCTAGTCTGGTAGAGATTTTATAGGTATACGTTCCTGTTCCTTTCGCCATACCCACGTTAACGTTGTATAAACATAACCGCTATTTATAGAGTGATCTTCGAATCGTTTATGTAGTCCAAACGATCGGTCAAACTATTTTACCATTGTATTCTGAACAATGAATAACGTACTGTTATAAAATTTATACTGTAAAACTCATTGCAGCGTCGGGTATCCGTTTTAATCTTTCAGAGGCAAAGACCGCGTCTGAAGGTGCAGACAAAAAAAAAAAAAAAAACCGGAGCGGAAAAAAGGGGTGAATGAAAAATACAAAATGGTGAATAATGGAACGAGTTTTAATTTGTTAGCCAACGACGGAGGCAGATGGAAAGAGAAAGAGAGAGAGAGAGAGAAAGAGAGAGTGAGAACTGAATTAGGAAGAAACCCGACACAGTTATACTTTACCACGCACCATTTTACATATATATGCGTCTTCTGGTATCCATGAATATCTACCAGGAAGAAACTTGAAGGCCGTTATAATTTAGTTGTTAGATACATTCTAAAAAGTGTATACCTTTAATAAGTTATATTGTACTGTATCAAAGTGAGTATAGGCATGGATTGGTTGATATTTATATTCGACACCTTTCACTGACAAGCATAGGTATGTATCACTTATAGTTCATACGAACTGTCGACAAAGAAACGTGACAAAAGAACCGTTAACCGAAAACTGAGTAGCCCGCAGTGGCATGCAAATGACATAAGGCTGCTACCGTAAGAGTTCGGGATACAAAGAAAAAAATTGCAAAAGAAAAGAAACGTTTTCATACAAAAGCGGATACGTTTTGTGAAACGATGTATGAATCCGGAACGATATGTATCGATGAGGAAAGATTTTTCATTCACCTGCATTGTAAGCGTAGAATTTTTAGACTGCAGTTTGCAGCGTTCAACGAACTGATGTTCAACTTTCTTAATTGTGCAACAATATATAAGGATTTGAAAGCGGTTCTAAATTTTTCATGATACCGTTGCAAATGCAATTCTACTTGTACATAATGCCTATTTACGCAAAAGTTACAAAATTTAATCAATTATGTTTTCTGATTTATTACGGAAAATTCAAACTCATTGAACTTATTTTCGGTGTGCATTCGTCAATGTACGTGCACAACACACATGTTCAAAATACAAGTCCAGGATATGATGCAAAATATGAAAAAATGTAGCATCGTGATACAGCTTTTGAAATTTATCACTTACAGGTGTGCGTCTGACGTACATACAACACATACAAGCGCATCCTAGGGGATATACATATATTTTTGTCGGATAAAACTTTCACTGCAGGAGCGAAACGCATTATACTTCATTATTATATACATCCGTAATGCATAAGGAAAAAAATTATATTTACATTAATTCTGTGTACTTGTAATTTAAAGCAACGCTGTTAAGATATTCGAGGTCATTGAGGATGTGTATGCAAACGTAGAATTACTCTTCCAATAAATTCTCTTATAAATATTATAAAATCAAATTAACCGTATTTCCTTTCAGGTAATCATTCTTTCACTCAGGTCCGTGAAAATTTGTTTAAAAAATTAAGGCTTCCGCTAATTTCATGTGCTGTGAAATAAATCAACGTAATATTTGAAGTTGTAACGGGTGGTAAGTCTACAAAACATGCGAACTATGAATACGAAGTCAGGGTTTCAAAAGTGAAACCGAAGTTGCCTGAATGAAATTTTCTTGAAAAAATCGACCCTGGAAGTGGAAACATTTAAAAAACTGAAAATTTAAATGATCATAAAAACTTGAGAGATTACATATTATTTTGAGTCTCATTTACTTTTTTTCTTTTAAATGGATTCTCTTTGAATCACCTGAAACCAATTCTTTTATCATGCCAATATTTTTTTCACTAAACTGCAAACTTGGTAGCAATGACCTATGATGATGCGATACGAAACGTTTTTGTTCTTAAGAATCATAAGACGAGAGAAAAAAGATTCATCCCTGGCACTTTGGAAAGAATGCATTTGTGAAAAAATATACACGATCGTAACACATTAAACCTGTGAAAATGATGTTATTTTTAATATTTGTTCAGATTAAATTTTTTTTTTAAATTCAGAATAATGAAATAGTTCTGCAAAATTGTGAACAAAACATGAATATTCAAGTTGAAATTTTTCCACTTGAAAATTTGTTTGATGTTGCGGAATCAGCTTTAATTATTATACTTAGCTCGATTGACTTGAGTTAGAGATTTGGATCTACGATTATTTCATACATAATAGATTAGAATTAATCGGTCTTAACCCAGCCGTTAACGTACGTGGAGAAAAAGAGTGAGGTATAATTTCATCGTAACAGGGCGTGAAATCGTTCGTTGTCTGTCGATGGAATTTGATGTTCAAACATATTCCCCGTCCACAAGTGAAATACAATAATTTTCTATACTTTCAAGTATGAAAAATCGAAGTTAATAACGACGAGAAATCACAAATGCCATGAGAAATTCACGTTTCCATACAAATTTTCCGCGGTATTCCAGATTTTCCCAACAGCCATCCACCGTGTAATCCCACACCGGCAAACACGCGAAGTCATTGGCATCCGTACAACCGCTGTATCAACGTACAGTATTTAATCGTTGAAAAGATCCGGTATCCCAGGGAAATCGTCGGCTGTAATATCGGGTGGTCGTTCGCATAGCGCAAGGTTCAATTAGCAGCACCGCCGAAAAGAGAAAGTCTCAAAGAGAGTTCTCGGAATCGCGTAAGGCTCGGCCTCGGAGGAATCGTTCGACTCTAAGGTGCAGCGGAAGACCGATCCTCGTGTAGATATACCAAGACTTGCCGGTTCCATCCGATACACCGTGACATATGTGTATAATGCGTTCCCAGGTACGAACGCAGCTGCGATCCGGAATGCAGTGACATTGTGTAACCAAAGAACTCTGCCGTCACACATCCTGCATGTCGGACTGCACGGAGGCGAAGAAAATTGCGTCGAAACGATACATGGTCATTCGTGTTGGTCGCCTTGCAGCTAACGGTGCAGCCAACGTAATTTTTCATAATTCTTACGTCAGCACAGCGGCATTGTTCTAGCTCCGCTTAGAGTAAATTTAACCGATCGACGACCTTGTTGAATCGGGACGTTGATGGTGCAGAATTTTTCTAAAAATTGCTATTCAGTGTACGATGTGGAATAAGTCAGTGAATTGTACTGTTCGAATAAGCCCGTCTAACCCAAATATAATTTGACCAATTTAGTAAAAATAGGTAAACGCTTGACCTTAGATGCATCGTTCACGAGTTTCACCTTCGCTAGATCTCGTTCTTCCTTCTTCGACGACGGCGAAAAAAATGACACGTGTCTAATTTGAGCAAATATGGAGTGAGCTTTTCGAAAAACCAAAAGTTTATGAAATATACGCTTTATAATCAAATCCTAACATTCGTCGTTATTGCTAAAAAAGAAAAGTATCGTACGAACAAACAAGGTCGAACCTATGAAAACGTATAAATTAATAGGAAACTGACTGAAAATGACTGCAAGATCCAATCTATATGTATTTTGATGCGTTGAATTTAAATGTTCATTGACATTAAAGTCATATAGATCTAGTCTTTGGTACAGACCGCTTTTTTGTGTGCCTGTATAATTAGTTGACGTCTGTGATGATGAATTTGCATCGTTCAGTTTACTCGCAAAAGTACAAAACTATTGCAATGCGTGAGGAACACAAACGGTGGACCAATTGCACGGAAAAAATCGACACATGATAACAAGGAGCAGATATATACTCCGTGGAGTTAAAAACCGGCAGAAGTTTCCTAGTGCTAAATGGCATCACTTAGCTCCACGGTTGTTTGGTCGCACTTTCATCGTCCCACTTTCTCTGTAAGATGCCCGGTAAAGTTGGCGCACGACGAGAACGACAGTCGTATTCATGTCAATGAAAATTTTCTTTACGAGCAAGCGTATAGGTAACGCGACGCATCACTCTGCAACGATACGGAAGCGCATTTTTTATGCGTTTCTTAATTTCTTTCTTTCACCACCAAATCAACTCGGTATTGTGATGCTCGCGTTTTAAATAACGCTCAGTATTTAATTCTTGGCGAGCGTAATCGAATATAAATTTTGTAGCATAGCTCGTGGTGTAAAAACTGAACCGAAATTGAGTATGGGATTGAGGCTTGTTCCTCTGGAAGTGCATGAATTTTATTCAAAAAATAATCAGGTGACGACTACGAATGCCCGCTCAATCAATCTTATCAAAACAGTCTGTGGATACTTTTGTACAGTTGCATCACTCGCTCAGCAAAAATGGCTTATCTTTAAGACCAAAGACAATTTTACAGATTTTTATAACCGCGTAAGTCAATTTGGATATGAACCGTTCGGCAAGAACTTTTGCTTTCCACTTTCTAGCACTAACACAAATTCAAATTATTGTTCAAAGGATACGAGCAGAGTCTTAAACTAGCAAAGGCGAGGATTCCGGTTCAATTGCATTGTTACAATGCGACAAGCAACAGGTACCTTGTAGTTTGCATCCCAACCACCCACGTTTGCGTAACGGATGCTCGAAACGAAAACAGTCGCACACGTTACGATGTTGCTATATTGATTATAGCGCAATTTTTCTTACATTTCACTCGATTTTATAAGAAAAACGTAGATTAATGTTATGTAGATACTAAATTACTGAACCGTTGTATGGACTTGTGAATCTATAAACTGAGAGAGATATTGTTTATAACTTTATACGATGCCCAAAAGTCGATGCTCTCTGAAACGTCTTCTGCAGTGTCATTTCGCAAGAAGTTTTGCATTTCTATAGGCGGGTTCATCGATTCCTGGATGATTTAGTGATAACGTACGACTGAAAAGTGTATTTGAACCCGAACGGTGAAATATCAGTACCGAGAATTCACTGAAAAATGTATGCACACACAATTCCATTTGTGATCAGTTTAAATGGATGTACAAAAAGTACGTGGCAAGTAAAAAGGTGCGCGGTAGTAGGATGCACGTTTCGAACTTAAAGGAGTCTTAAAATTCACAATACGACGAATTTTTTTCGTTATTATCATTTTTTTCTCTCTCTTTGCCAATGGTCTGAATCACGTATAACAATGTCAGGTAACAGGCAGCCGTACAGGCATGTTCAACTCCGTTGTATCATATATTACGAGCACATTTATCATGTGGCAAGTATATAATAACAGTGATCTAGCCGTTCGATACTTACATAGTAGAAGACGTGAGTCTAGGACGGTTTTCATGTCCTAGATACTAGAATTCATTACCATATTATGGGTTGCGGTCCGACTATATGCTTACCGCTGATGTGCATCGAGACTACAGCGAGCATCGCGTAAGAAAACACACTCAACGTATTTACATAGATTTAGATTGAGGCGAAGTTCAATGGCTTTGGTAAAAGGTAGCCTAGTTTTTTCGTTGGTGTGACAGAAAAATTGCGTCCGCGGTAATTGTAAGTCTAAATTACAGCATTCTATCGCATGAGGCCCAATTAGTATCGTCGGACGAAAACCGTTCAGTTCTAAGCATACGGGTGTGAATTCCGACCGTAGAAGACATCGCCTAGATTTCGCGTTCGATCATTATCTCACGCTGCAAAAGACTTCTACGGAATAATTTTTGGTGTCAATCTGACATTATCCGACGTTTCTGAATTCTGAATTGACCAGATCAAAAATTGTCCACACCAGCCGATTTTGGGCAGTTGTAACACCGCCAATTTTATACAGTGCATGGATGAACATTGGCAATGACGGCAGGTTACACCAACATGTAACCATGCGATCGGTAAACCATTATTATGAAACCGTGCAACGGGTACGTCAGTAAAAATTATAACAATAGTCGAAGGAGGAAGCGACAAGACTAAGGTCACACTCTACTTGACGAACTGGACTAAAAATCTTACGACATGCATATCAAGGTCATTCTCCTATACAGTGTACGTCTACCTTCATCTTCGTAAACAGCTCTCTCTTAAATTATCACTGATGGTAATAACATTCGGCAAGAACTGTTAAACGTTAAACGTACCGTGGCCTCATCGCGTGAAATAGAAGTTGCTTTCCGGGAACGTTTTTTTAACCGACGCAGCACTGAAAGGTAGCAATGAAAATTTGCTCAGAATCAGAAGATGTGATGGCTTTTAGTATACATATAATCGGGCATTGGATTCAGGGCAAGGTGATGAACAATTGAAAACCCCGATGTAATCCACTATTTCTGGATTACTGTATTTATAAGAAAACTGTTCCATAGACAGGAAAATCGTTGGCATTGACACATTTTTACTACGCTTTTGCGCGAGAAATAAGCACCTAACATGCTGTTTAAAGGTTTCACTGACTAGATAAAGCCGGATTTTCGAACACAATGAAACTGGGTAAAAGATAATAACTTGATAAAAATTTCTGTCCGGTAATATTGAATATACGAGTCGTGATCAAATATTGCTAGTCAATTTTACCATTGAAATTTTCAAGAGTGTACGATAGCAGAGCCGTTGCCAACTTAAAAAAAAAACGGATTTTGAGAACGCTATCTTTGACTCCCAAAATGTGATATAGATGTATTAAGATTCTCGATAGACGCAGCCAATGTTGATTAGCAATAAATTGAAAATTACGAAACTACACAAATCGTGTTGCCCCCTGTTTGTACCCTGTGGCTAGGTGAGGACCGTGATGAGTCACAAATCGAAATAGACGCTTTGATTTGACTGATCTAGTTCAAGACTCCAATACAGTACCTAATAATTCTTTATAGCCAGTTTAATACAACGGTTTATGAACTCCTTGTAAGGTACATACGGTATATTATAGTGAAATTGTGTATAGTATCAGTCATTTTTCACATTGCAGCTGCTTCATTGTCTTTGCGTAGCAAATTTATTAACTACTTTTTTCAAATTGATTTACAGGCTGCCAGTACAGTGACAACACTCCTCCAGTGACGAACGTCTACCGGGATTGGGTTGTCGCCGACAACGCAACCATTGGAACTGTCGTGACGGTCGTTAGGGCTGAAGACAATGAACAAACAAAGTTGACTTACGGATTGGAACCAGTGGGACACACCTTGAATTGGGAAAACGCTCCGCAACGGCCCTTGCCTTTTTACATCGACAACAGCACTGGGACCGTCTTCACCAATGAGTCCCTCCTAGGCAGAGTGAGTTTCGATTATTGAAGGCATATTTTTGAATCAGTAGCTCGAAGGAAACACGCGAAGACAAGTTTCGATTTACTTATTGACTGATTATCAACTAAATCTTCAAAGGTTAAGTAAACAGAAAATTGCCAAGTCTGGAACCGGCCGATAATATTGTAAATATATTTGAACTAATTGAGGAAAACCGTGAACCTTTTTCTAACGATAATATACGCCATATATGTATGATAATAACTATTCAAAGAACGGTTATAATATGTTGACTGGTGTGTAGATTAATTTCCACTCTACGCGCAGATGCATATAAATTTATTTAGGCATTTGATCGTTCCATACTCCTGACCAAACGAGTTTTAGCTCCGTTATAACAAAACAATCATGGAAATACAATCATCAACCTGTAATTTGCGCGAAGGTGGAAGAAATGTGTAAGCATTTTGATAGACCGATATATGTACGACAGATTTAAACTACTCGAAGTTACGCGTGCACCACAAATTGTCCCTGTTCATTACGAAGTTCAAACTGTGTATTTATCTGAGTTTAAATTTGGAATTTGATAAATTGTTCACACCGGGGCACGAGCACCCTATTCGTCCCTGGCTAGTCGCTAAGTCCGGCTGCTAGCTTCAGATTCAACCCGTTCTAAGCTATTATTTATTGGAAATGTATTTTCTAATGGGACTCAGTACCTCGAAGCTATAGTGATTAAGTTTCAGTGTCCCGGCCACCAGACGGTATACGAGTCTGTTCACTGTAAAACCAGATTCTCTTATACCTCGCAAGCACGCGTGTGTATAAAGACTGATGTACGAGACTGAAGAGTATCTCGATGTTTTTACCTGACCAATTGAACCCGAGCAGGCCAAGTGGCACATAGAAAACCAATACTATGAGTATTACATCCTTAGACAGGATTCGATATTCAACAATCGTAGACACCATTGCATCCCTATCGCACTCGGCAATAAACAAAATTATTTTTAAAAAAAGACAGGCATGCGACTTGACAGACCGCCAACATTGTCGTACTATATTATACGGAAAACGTTTACTCGGGTCTCGATCCATTCAAGTATGTGGTCGAACATCACTAGTTGACAATTTCATGCAGGTAGAACGCATCTTGAATGTGGAATAATACTTTTCATCACATAGTTTAAGATTGCAGTCCGACGTTGCTGTACCAACCGCCGTGGCCGTGGTTCGCTTCCCAGAATCTAACGCATCTCTTGCTTGATTAAGCTTCGTCGATTACTATAGCGTTAAACGTTTTACGTTTTTTGTTTCTTATTTCCAGGGAGGTGAGAGCCTGTCTCTGTACGTGACTGTCTCGGATGGTAAGCTCGAAGTAAAGACTGAAGTCTACGCACGCATCCTGAACTCTTCGGCACGGAATGGAGGCCACTCCAGCAGGTGAATAAAGCATCCAATTGTAAAGTGTACTATAAATTGCGCTCATTCGCATTATCATCATCAGTATGCGTACATGTAAAGGTTATTTCGGTTCGTATTGATACGTCATGCCGAACGATGTTTGTTATCAGAGTAGAGTCAGGCGGAGATTCCGTTCCTAATGGGATCGGGATTTCCCCGGCAGAAAAATAGAAACGAAACGTTTCGAACTCGAGGAATACCAAATAAAATGCACAACTGGTAGCTCTTTTCGTCTAATACGTCTGTGAACTCTTTTCCGCGATTTCGTCATCCGATTCACGAATTGCTAATTCATGTACAATCGTTTTCGGTGACAGTCGATCCCCTTATCCTCAACCTTCTGGAGATAGATTCAGACCACCATTTGGTTTTGTGCCGTACCATGGATCCCCGCAACCGCCGGATATATTTGCAATGACGAACAGGCCTCCGCCTCCCCTGCCACCACCCGCGACATCTCCGCGAACAACGATACTACATCCGCAGCCATCTAGGACAAAAAAACCTGAGGTTTTAGCGTCGTCCACGAGCCCGCCAACCAGCAAGTCGGTGGCATCAAATGAAATTCTTGGAACCGCGTTATCGAATAATAACGTGAACACCAGCGAACAAAACGGGCCCCAAGATCTCGCCATGACGATCGTCCCTGTGGCTGCTGTGTGCGCACTTGTTCTTGGACTGGGAATGGGCGCTTGGTCACTTAGGCACAAATTTTGCAGTAGCAAGAAATCGAAAGAGGAAATGGTGAGTCGGTGTTCGATAAGTGAAACTCCAACTCTTGAAATTATACTAGAAAATGGGATATTTCTCAATGTTTCTCTCTGACCTTGTCTTTTCGATGGTTTTCAGAAGGAGTCAGCTTCCGCTACGGTATCAAATCTATCCGACAATCCATCCCTTGTCTTCAGCGGTTGGGGTCGTCCAAAAGCACGCAGCAACACGTACGAAGGTCCGGACAAAGAGAACCCCTCGGGAGTACAGAGTAAAGTTGCCCCGGATGATTGGGAGTTTCCTAGACATCGGCTCAAGGTGCGTAAAACAGCTTTCTGGACTCGTTATTGGGTCAGGTGAAGAACACTTGGATCAAACGTTAGACCCATCTCGATGATTGGACGACGCTCGTTTAAATTATGCATCCGGAGTTCCAACCGTTTCCCATTGCTTGAACGGAACTCGAATGGTTTAGGACACACGAGTCTATTTTTTATGATGATTTATCGAACATAGGACACTGTTTTCCCATGTACTCGTAAAGCAGAAATATTATATTAGTGGCAACTTTGGAGTCAACTCTTCTTCAAGTAAATCTCGTCGAACAGACACATCGTAAGGTGTTAATTATCGTCGGTGCAAAACATTATATATAATATTGGTTACGACGCAAGATGGGATTTTTATTGGAATTTAACAACATAATTGCTTTTTGGTTATATCATTGAAATTCCTCAAATTGAGTTCATAGTTTCTTCAAGTATAACGTCAATCGGTAGGCTTAAAAAAATATTCCGTAACACTTTTTAAGTATGAGGAAATTTAAAGGAAACGAAATATTATTTTGGGCTGTGATTTATATAACACTAATGTTATACCCAGGTCTGAATGTGACTGATAATGCTGATATCGAAATTAGTAAATTTCCGAAATTTAACATGAACGACTAAAGCGCCGTTATTATACCATTGAAATCCAGAAAACGTTGCATCAAACTTTAACAAATAATTTTAAGAACATCTTAGAAATGTCAAGGGCAGCAGGCTGCTCATCAAGTTAACTTTATGTGTTTCTAGCGACTAATTTCTTAGCCGATGGGTTTTTTTTTAAAAACAACAAAGTCAGCTTACTTCTGCTTATTATTCATTATCACGTCGGAAAAATAGCGAACGGTTTTAAAAACATTAAAAGGCTTGTTAATTATTTCGGATGGCACATCATTACAGACAATTGAATGGTAAAGTAAATTTCAAAACCAATTGTAAGTGTAAATAGTGAATTCACAACTATCACTTAGTGGGAAGTGCCTTCGCGTTAGACATGACTGATCGCGGATAAGTATTTCAAATGATTCTTTAAAATAAGTTTAATAATCGGTAGCCATATAACCGTTGAAATCTTGGTACGTAGAAGTAGTACCTTGGCATTAGTAAATAACAGTTTATAAACAGCAGCACCGTAATTGAAAAAAATCTTTGTCAAATTTTAATTTCCGTAACGGAGCTGCGCGGAATAAAATATATTTACCAAGTTGCAACGATTTTCAAACCACGCCTGATCTCCGAGATACGTCTCGTTGTAGAGATTGATCGAATGCACTTTTTACAGAGTTTTAAACAATGATGACGTACCATGAAATTAAACCACATTACGATGACAAAACCTGATCTTATTAACAAAGGACCATTGAATGGTACACAAATACAACACAATATTCAAAATACGACTATATTATTCCAACTTTTTCGTTATACAGATATTCAACATTCTTGGCGAAGGCTGCTTTGGACAGGTTTGGAAATGTGAGGCCCAAGATATCGACGGCAAGCCGGGGCCCAGCATAGTTGCTGTTAAAACCTTGAAGGAAAATGCAACGGAGCGAGAGAGATTGGACCTTGCCCAAGAGCTCAAAGTTATGAAATCATTGGAGACACACCCGAACGTCGTGAGGCTGTTGGGATGCTGCACGGAACGCGAGCCAATGTTTGTTATCCTCGAGTACGTCAGCGGAGGGAAATTACAAAGCTTTTTGAGAGCCTCTAGAGAGGAGAGAAATCACGGAGGTCCCGGTCTAACTTCGCGGGATCTCACTGGATTCGTTTATCAGGTTAGTAAAGCTCGCGAAGGAAAACAGACGGGATCACTTCTTACGATAAGATGTTATCTTTGTGTTATCGAAGCAGCCAAATGGATGTTCATCCTCGGAGCTGTTAATCTTTAAAATTTCACTACGTTCCAGATTGCTCGAGGAATGGAGTACCTCGCAACGAGAGGAGTCATACACAGGGACCTGGCGGCTAGGAATATTTTGATAGACGAAAATAGGGCGTGCAAAGTCGCGGATTTCGGATTCGCCCGAGACGTGGCGGCGAATCAAATATACGAAAGGAAGTCGGAAGGTCGACTACCGATCAGATGGATGGCGCCCGAGAGCCTATACGATAATATATTTTCCGTCAAGTCCGATATATGGAGTTTTGGCGTTTTGATATGGGAGATTGTCACCCTAGGATCTACGCCATATCCCGGGCTGGCAGCTGCTGAGGTACGAAAATTAAACCAAGCAAATATAATCAATGACGAAATAGTAGCACATAATAATCAAGCTTTCAAGGTCTGTAGGCATATAAAACGGTTGTAGGTACTAATTTTTGATTACGGTGTTTGAAAAAATATGACAAAGACATTCCGACGGCTTCGCCGATGTTCATGGTGCGGTTCACATGCATGGATATTTCTTGCATCTTTACCAGGCGCAATAACGGTTTCGTAACCCGTTAGGAATTAAAACACAACTTCATTGTGACAACAAACGTTATTATTGGTCATACATGCATGCATCTATAATGTATACTTGCGAAAATAAGGTAGTACAGACAATTCCAGAGAGTAATGACTGTGTATATGACATAGAAATTGATACGCAGCAACAATTTTATCGGAGTCGGAGTTTGTATGACGAACATTATGTAACATAGGTATAAGTTGTGATGCATGAGTTTTTGCACAATTTTTTTTAAATTAAAAAACGGTATAATGTATTGAATACATTTTCCTATTCACGTTTCATGAGTAATTATGAATTGCACAACTTCGGGTACAGAAATATTAATCAAAATCATCGTAGAGTTATTAATTTATTGCTATAAAATACCGATTTTTGTATGTGTTTCAAGTTTTTAGTGCGGCAAAAAATTTTTTAAAAAAGATCCGTTCAAAACATGAGAATAATCCAGAACTGCTTCAGGTATTTCAATATGACGAGAAATGTTCCTACTGATGAGAAATAATTTACCTGTAGCAGTTTAAGAATATTTAAAAAAAAAATATATGTACATATATTTCGAAACATTCGGTGTTATATGTGGGAAATTAAAATTTTTTCGTAAATCGTGGGATTGCTGGAAACGTCTCCGTTAGTTCAGATAAAAATCAGAAAAATTTTGATGCGGGTGTAATACTTCGGTGGGAAAGTAATTGACTTTGAGTTTAACGGAATATTGTCGTGCAATAAAATCAAGAAATTTTGAAAAGGTTGTCAATCATTAAACGAACTTTCAAATTGCCTTTCAGGTAATGAAGAGGATCAAGGAAGGATATAGACTGGATCGTCCTGAGCACTGCAAAAGAGAACTCTACAATATAATGTATTATTGCTGGGACAAGGACCCAGCCTGCAGACCTTCGTTCACCGAGCTAGTCAATCTTGCGGAAGGTCTACTGCTCGATGAAACCGATTATATCGAGCTCGATAGATTTCCCGACCACTCGTACTACAACGTCCTCAGTCTCAGTGGCGAAAAATTATAACAATAAATATAGCCGTCAACGATCATATTACAGGAGCTAGAACTGAGCCTGAGGAATGATATTTTTAAGACTGTCAGAATTCGAAGTATCACACGTTCGTTTCAGATTTCCGATTGACGCGCGGGTAAGTATCCGACAATGCAGATGATCAACGATAAAATTTTTATTTCATTTGTCTAATCGAATAAACGATTGGAATAAGAGGATAGTAACGAAAGACTTGAAGTAATAGGACCGTCGGCAATAAAATATTTATGGAGACATTGAACGTTATATTATTATCATTATGTTTGTAATTTTATCAAAAATTTGCGTATTTTTTTTTTTCGTATACGATATGAGTTTATTTCTCAATTTATAAAAATTCACGTCAAATTTCTCGACAACTGTTGAATGTGAGGTTTAATTGATAATTAGAATTTTGTTGTAATTCAAATGAAGGTCTCCAAATTTTCAACTTGAACGTACCTCAAAATCAAACAAGTATACGTACTGTGACAAACTTTTTTTTCCACATTATATGCGGAAATGTATAACTAGCGTCAATGATAAGATATACTCTTGTAAATAATTTAAAAAATTAAAAGCATAATCATAACTAAAAGAAAAGAAAAATCGTAATAGGTCTTTGATATCGTATTCAACAGATAATCATACTTCGGTTTGTACTTATGTCAAATTCAGAGCAAACCTTAATTAATATTCGGGGAAAAAATAACAGAAATATTGATTTTAAAAAACAGAACGGCAAAAATGGAATATAATCTGAAAGAAGAAAGAACGATTCGATCCATTGATGGAAAGGCAAATAAATAGTGGTTTGATATTACTATTTCATGAATATCAAGCCTCGTTTGATAGTAAAACATCTTTTAACACGAAAATTAAATAAGCTTCGTTCAATTTTCAACCATATTAAAGTACGCCAAATAAAAATTAATCTGTTCGAATGAAAAGCCACAAAAAAAAGTCGCACCATTCTCTTCCAACGTGTAAATATGTACGTCAGTGTATAACAATAAGTTATTTCTAATGTAATGTAATGTATTATAATAATGGATAATAAATACCAATAAGTTTTTCATTATAATCGGATTTTACAAAATTGTCTTTATCTTCTGTCGTCTCAATTTATCGTGTTTTGTTTTCAAACATGTCGTAAATTCAACTACAATAACCGGTCACCTGAGAGTACGAGCGGAAGATTATTCTGTGAACTAAGAATAAACCAAACACCCTGCACCATTATATAATGTATCAATGTATACAAAAATAACGCATGAAATAGCGAATTTCGCTTATAATGACTGGATTTTCAATTTTCATAATTTCGCGGAAAGTGACACACAGGTATACGCATATTTGGCACAAAATATCGCTAGGCAACAGAAACGTGACTTACCGCAGGCATCTGAACCGTCAAACATCCTTCGTTTCGAGGATCGAGAGCCTCGAATAGGTCAGAGTAAAGAAGTTGCGAGAAAAAAATCGTGGGTGAGATTCGGCTGCCGTAAACAGTGGAAAGTAGCACTTTATTTACAAAGGTTCAAATTTATCGTAATATAAACACAGCGGCGAAGAGGAGGCGATGACAAACTTACGCATCTTGGCGGCATAGAACGGCGTCGGCGCACCGCGTCTCGACATCTGCGCGCGCAGCCGCGGCTCACTTCACACCGTGAGAGTCTCGGCAGGCAGGCGTGGTAGTCGACCGAGTCGGCCATCGGCGTCGCCGTATCGTCCGAGTAAAAAAGGAGCGAATCACAGGAGTCCGGGGTTTCGATCGAGGGAATAACAGGCCGCATTCCGTCCACCGAGGTGTCGTGGGACCGTTTCGCGCGATAGTTGATCGCCTTTTTTGCACTTACCGCCAAGCATGGCCGCCCCCGTATCGACGACGCTGCACTCGCAGACGTATTAAGTACGGGCCGTACACGCGCACGAAGCTCTTTGGAGCAGACGACGCGTCGGACGGCAGCCCGCTATTGTCAACTGTTAACTGCGGGCGGTTTTCAACGAGGGAACAGCGGGGGTCTCTTGACGATATTTAAACCCGTCTCGACGACGCGACGACCGGATTCATCTCCGATTTAACCGAGGGCCGAAACATGGACACGGACAAGAGCAGCGTGCCGTATTCTCACAGCGGAGACAAGCAGCAGGATGAGGTTAGTTTGACACCGATATTCTTTTCTGCTTTATTATCCATCGATTGTCATTTCTGACGTTTGTTTCGCCGCTGTGTATTTCAAACAATCGAACTGTAATACCTGCTTCGCGCGCCATATTATCGCTAGTAATAAACAATCGATGTTTATTAAACTGCCGAGTATAATGTCTCTTGATATACGTATCTTTATTGGTTGCGATAAGTTATATACGGTATGGATGGTATCTTCTAATCGCACGGTGATTATCGTGCTGACTGACCGTCGCGAACGAATTTGGCGCTACTTTGATTTCACTCAAATGTCAGCTTTGAGTTGTCAATTGTCCGTAGCTACTGAGAACCTGCTCACTTCCTGTATCGTATGTTGAGTTTCCGGTACTTGAAAACATGCGTTAGATCTATAAATTTTCATTCTTCCACACGTTTCATTATTAATATTGCCGTTAATCGAAAAACGCATCGTTTCACACGCGTATAATGTATCTTTTTTGCAAGCCTATATCTCGGTAAATTGTTTAAAATTGCTTCAAAGTTTTATAAATGTCGAAATACCGATATTAGACGCATAACTTATAGACAGGCATTTGTATAATTTCAAGAAAAATATAATCTCTGATATATGTATATTAGGAACAGATGTTCTTGACAGATGGAAAGAGGCGGAAATTACAATAAATAAAAAAAAGACCGAACATCAGCTGGACGCAAAATAAGCAGGAAATAGTGGAGAAATGAGAAGAGGCATAGACTACATTGTATACATGTATTATAGATGTAAATACTTATTTCAGAAACTGTATTTAGCTACACAAACTCAGAGGCGTTGGAACGTTTTTTGATCCCGCCAACGTAATCGGAATGTCGGAAAAGTTTGGTGTTTGAAAAACATCTTTCTGCTCTAATCTTCTTACAGAAAGCGATAGCAAAGTGGAAAATCAACACTGTTTATTAATGTAAAAGGTAACCGGAAAGAAAGTACAGACTGACAAAACCATTTGTCAACGGGATGGAAATATTATAATCTTAACAGTCCTTGTCAATTAAATGTATAATCGCCTCGTTTCGAGTACCTGCATTGCATACAAATATATTGTATTCCAAAAAACAAGAGATTTATATTCCGGAGTCAATGAATCATCTGCTAAGGACTCTGATATTGAAATCTGTGAAACTTTTCTCGTATTGAAGACATTATTTTTCAAGTCCAAGCGTACGCGGTAACGCCGCGTTGCATTTATCCTGCGGCCTTTTGCTATCACTGTTTACAAATTGAGATAAAAATCTTCACGTCAAGGGTGCAGGCCCTGCGTATCAAAGAGAGCCGACACGAGGTGGTGCTGGATAATGTTAAGAGACGGGCTTACAGATATCAGCTGCAACTCCTCTTCGCCGACCGCGGGTAGGCAGAAATTTTGTTACACAGAGACACAAATATTCATATCTGGCAGTACTTTTTACGCTGTGTCACCGACAGATAGGCGAAAAAAAAAGTTTCACTCACTTTTCCTCGAAATATGTTTAATGAGAATTTAATGGTATGCATGCTGTCTTAATTATCTGTGTCGCAAGCTTGTCGACTCATCATTACACGGATTATAACGGCTGTTTATTGACTATTCAGTTCAACTTAGCGTATTTGGTGATTTCAAGTTCGTAAATACATTCACAGACGCAGAAGTGAGTTTATGTATTTACGGACACAACCGACGTTTTCGTTGATGGCTACTCTTTCACGATTTTTATTAAAAAAAAAAAAAAAACTATTCGAAAAATTCATAACCGACGAACGAAAGTTGGAGTCGCTGGGAACACGTACATAATTAAACCTTGAAAATACTAATCCTGAATAAAATAATTCGAATCATGTTTTTCGCTAATTTCGCCTAGGCGATTATAGATTGATTTGAAAATCGAAAGAAAAATTATTTCTCTTTCTCATCATCTCTCTGTGCCTATTTTGTGAAATAACGTCCGATCGAAATTCCGAAATTTGTAATCGTACATTTCGTGGAGAGAAATCGTGAAATGTTCTCGAATTGCAGAAGCTGCTGGAACCATTCACGTACATTCTCCAGGTACCGGGAAAACAGATAAGAGCAAAGTTGGCTCACGCATTTAATTATTGGCTGAAAATACCTGAGGACAAACTCCACGCCGTCGGCGACATAACCCAGATGCTCCACAACTCTAGTCTATTGTGAGTACCAGCCAATGTTTGATTATCAAAAAGCACCCTACGAAGCGAAGTAAAAATGGATCGCTATCCAACCGACTCGAAGCTTCTATATTTTGAGATGCAAAAGAAATTTCGCTTCATGCAACAAAAATCAAATTGTTTCAACTTTTACGCGGAAGCTTTTGGCAGCTGAACAACGTTTTTCAATTTTGTTTGTTCATTTATTTCGACTATCTTACAACAATCTCGTGTTGTGCTTTATAGGTAAAATCGATGATTTGCTTTCCGCTTATAATTAGACTGCAATATTTATATTTACAAAAAATTTTTAAACACCATATAATTGCTAAACCGCAGGCAACCGCCAAGTTACCGTGGTCGCAACGAAGAATTGCTTGCTTTACGTAAATCCGACGTTGATACGTTTCCGCAGTTCGTCTTCTCGATTGGGCAAAAGCGTTTGATTTGGTACCTAAACACATGTTATTCCATCATTTTTGTACAGCAATCGTACCCACATTTCTATATCGTTAATTATACATGAGGTTGTAGTTCGTAACGTTATTGTAATGATGCATTTCTAGAAAAACTCCTCATTTCGTGGCATTGAAATTGCCTGGAATTTGCAGTAAACCGTGGTACACTACTAACAAACTCACATTTTGCAAATTCAGGTATCTCAAAGTTGTTCTGAAGCTGTAAAATAATAAATTTTATTTCACCGTTTTGTAACGTCCACGTTACTAACTTGAGCCTGATTATTATATTCGCTTCGATCGAATTCGTAATATCATTCCTTTATTTTCTGATTACATGCGGCTTTTTTGTACTGTATTATAATTGCTGATGGATACAAATAACTTGAATATTGCGTTGCATGTCATCATTTTGTGCTTCTTATTTTAGCTCGCTGCGATTAAATACTTTCAGCTGCAAGCAGTTTGTTTAGGTTCATCCATGACAAACTTATTTAACACTACAGAAGATTTTCACAACATAGATCACTAAAAAAAACTATCTCGCTGTAACTGTACTTACTGAATATCTGTGAGAAATAATGTCCATTGTTGCCTGAGCACTGTGCATTCGATTACAGCTTTCAGTTATGAATCGTTATTTAGACGATGATTATTATGAGTATAAGACGTCGCGGTTTTTTCTTAGGATAGACGACATTCAAGACAACTCCATACTGAGACGTGGAATTCCCGTAGCCCACTCTATTTACGGCGTAGCCAGCACCATCAACGCGGCCAACTACGTGCTCTTCATAGCACTTGAAAAAGTTCTGGCCCTGAACCATCCGGAGGTAAATACAAAGTCGATTCCTGCATCGGCGAAAGAATAAATTCCGACACTGATTACAAGAATTTCTATTCCTAGTTCCTTTTGCCCTTTCGCTTGCGATTCCTCTCGCGAAAAAATGAAATTAATTCGCATTGGTCTGTAACCCTTAACCATCGTATTGTATACATACGTCGAACGCTTTGATCTTTGAATCGATCGATTCATCTTCGGATGCTTGCGAATTTGAACAAAGACGATGTTCTGCTCACTTTGCGGATGTCGAACTGTGGGGTGGAAAGTAATGAATTACGTATCGCCAGGCTACCGAGGTCTACACACAGCAGTTGCTCGAATTGCACAGAGGACAGGGGATGGAGATTTACTGGCGAGACAACTACATTTGCCCATCGGAAGAAGAGTACAGGGAAATGACGATAAGAAGTAAGTTGAGACTGTAAAATGAAATCGCGATCGCAGCTTTTTTACACGTTAATAACTGGACTCACTCAGTCGCGTGAAAACTTGTAGAAGAGACGAAATCCTCTATTCGCTAGACTCACTACGTCTCGTTTTTCAAATCGCAAAACAGAAACTGGGGGTCTCTTCAATCTAGCCGTACGACTGATGCAATTATTTTCCGATTGCAAAGAGGACTTCACGCCGCTGGCAGGGATATTAGGATTGTATTTCCAAGTCAGGGATGACTACTGCAATTTGTGCTTGCAGGAGGTAAGGGTATTTTCGATTTCGATCAAATCTCTGTCACGGTAATCGATCTCGCTTTAAATTTTCAACCGAGAAAATATTTTTCAATCAATTTTTTGCTATACGCGCATCCGTCGTGTAGTTGGCTCTACTGTAAACATTTAACCGCTCGCTTCGAGCCTCTCCAATGTTTATTATTCTGTTTGATCATCTTTTCAATACCGCATTACTTACAACTGATAAGATAAATATTTATAACTGATATTTCACCAATCTCAGTCCGTGGATGATTGATGATAAAACCTGGTGGGAACTACTCTTTACTTTTTTCACCCAGGTTCCCTAACGCTATAGCGGATTGATGGGTTAGAAACTTTGATCATGCAGCTTGCGAGATAGTAGCAACCGTCTTTTGTAACTTTTTGCTGTAATCTAGTCTCGTATTTTTTTATTTTTTTATTTATAAAGACACTATCTTTTTTTTGAAAAAACGTGTTCAGATTTGAGTCCATGGATACGAGAAGATTGTAAAGTGACTTTATAATTATTCATAAAGCTTTATTCAGGCAATTGCACTCTAAACGAATAAATATATTTATTCTTTCAACCTTTATATTTATCAGTGTGCAACACCGCGCAATTCGATCTTCCAAAACACTATTTTTTGACTTACAGTCAATTGAAACCTCTAAATCCCATTTAAAGGATTTGAAAATAGTTGGCTTCCAGTTGACAAGTATTCTCTGTAATTTGCTTATATTTAAAAAAATATCTCTGGTACGTTCCGAGCGTTTAAATAGCAAAATTGAAATACAAAAACTCAATTACCTTGTTTTGAAGTATACGGAGAACAAAAGTTTCTGCGAGGATCTGTCGGAGGGAAAGTTTAGCTTTCCAATAATTCACGCGATACGAACTCACCCCGAGGACCGGCAAATCATGAGTATCCTTTACTTAAGAGTGTTCGATGGTGATAAGAAATTTCTCTTCATCTATATCCCGTTCAAAACTAATTGTTCAACGTTACCCGAGCCAAGTAGAATACACCATTTTTCTTAACAAAAGCTGTGCAGACATTCTTCGGCATCGAACAACGGACGTCGAGGTGAAACGCTATTGCGTAACGCTTCTAGAAAAGTTTGGATCATTCGGTCACACGAGAGGAGTTTTGGGGGATCTTGACCTGAAAGCGAGGGCCGAGGTCGAAAGGCTCGGTGGCAATCCTCTTCTCATCAAAATTCTCGACGAACTTCTAACGTGGCAGAGAACATGATGCGCGTTTTCTTTGCCCGCAACCTTCAATGGTTGTCTTAAAACAATTCAAACCAAAATTCACACACGTAAATGCTTGAACTTATGTCGCAACAAGAGGTAAAGATTCTTCGCTCAAAAAGTCTTGTACACGGACGTGGTGAAAACTCAACGCAAATTTTTACTACTGTCGTAGTATAAGGCACGCCTAATCTTTGGATAGAATAGTTTGTTCAGACAATAATTGTCCGCTCACCTTGATTGAAAATTGGACAACTTGCGAACGAAGTCTGCCAAGGATTCGAAAATAAGGCCGAAGCAAATAGTTTTTATTCGCACGCTAATTACATATTTGAAATCTTCCGTCTACGATTTTTCCAGAAAATACTTAATTCATTGAAAATAGCATTTTTTGTTCAACCAAATAGAGCCTGAAAGGGTAGAAAACGAATTCGATCTTCAACCGGCGATTAGTCCGAAATTTTCACGTTTCCTGGATGAAAAGTATTTGAATGATTGAAGTGCAGTTATCGTGTTGAGCGTACTTATAGCTATGGCCATAGAGAGATAAGGTATTTGGCGTTAATTTTCTTAAATCTCCGTTCGATAAGAGAGTAATTCATCACGAATTAGTACTCGTTATATCCCAACTTCATTTGAATCACTTTTGCAGTTGAACTGCTCGTTTCGTACGTTGAATCCTAATTTTTGAAATCAATTCCTTGAAACCGACGTACTATCCTTCCCAGTCTTTGTTACAGATCTCGATTTTGAGCATATTTCGAACGATATTTACGCGTTTTAATTGTCAACTAGGTCAAATTTGTGTACTTGATTAGAAGATATTAAGTAATAGGTACGTTTTACATTTATTTTGATATCAGTGCTTACGATGATACATTTATTTCACTAATGACGAAACTTTGAAACCATCTGCTCCTCGGAATGTAACAGACAACCGAGGTGAATCACTTTTCTTCTCATCAAGTGTATAGTGAAGCATAGGTATACATATAGTAATATACAAAAAATCTAATCCTATCAATAGGAATAAAGTAATTATAGTAAATAATAAAAACTGATTATAAACACCCGTATGCAACGTGTTGCATGTATACGGTTAGCCTAATTCACGAAAACTATAATAATAGTGATAATAATAGTCATAGTATTGAGGAAAATCGACGATGATCTGTTGCACTTCGAAATCCACGTTTTCCTTTCATTAGAAATTTCAAGAAGTTGACTGGATTTACGCATCTTTGGAGAAGATTAATTAGGTGTGTACTCCGAAGGTTGAGCCAATTATTAACCCATTTCAAAAAAAATTCTCATGTTACAGCCAAAAAGCTGCCATGAGCGGAAAAATTTCAAAAATCTGACGATTTTAAGCTTGTCTTACATCGCGATGTATTCTGAACTTTCAAAAATCTTACGATTTAGAAATCATCCCCATATGTCTTTATTCACGCCTGTCAAATCGTAATTGGTACCACCCGCTAGTCGGTTGAATCGTAACTGTAGAATTTACCCAATCCAATTTCGTATGAATGAAAGTTTCTTAAAAATTATTTTGCTGTATCGTTTCGTACGATAAAACGATTAGATTTCTTCTTTCGTACTGAAATCTTTCAAGTGTCTGAGAAAAGAAAATATCGTTCGTGAAGAAAATATGACTTCTGATTCAACGAGACTTGTAAAATGTATAACATTTCGAAACCAACGTTTTAACTTGAAAGCACAGACTATAAAGAAGTCGCGATTAGTACGAACTCTGTGAAAAATTCCAGGTAAAACTTTGAGCGTTTGTATGTCAGACTTAAATTGGTCACTCGTGATGTATTTTTTTTTTTTTCTATTCACAATTGACAGAAAATTTAATCAGGAATTTTATGGTTATTGTAAAATTATTGCATATTCGCATCAAAAAAAAAAAAAAATATATCGGTCAAAATGTAATAAAAATTGTGAAAATTGTAGCGAATATTACTTTTTTTGTTTTCGAACACCAATATATCCCTGACAAAGAAGTCATCGATCTCCCAATTGCGGTCATTGGAAAGCTTAAGGAGTTGGACTTTAAGATTATCCGATCGGTTTTTTTTTTTGTCTCGTTTCAAACAAATACATTGTTTAAACGATATCAAAGTTCGTCGTGTTTGATTCAGATTTTATTATCATTGTAAAAAAAATAAGAAAAACAATTCCAATTACTCATTTTCGAAATTTTATAAAATATATTCGATATAACAAAATTTTTCTTACCCATTCTTTCCGAAAGTTGCCAACGAATACCAGGTTTTGTAGCGTCGCGTACGGACCGGGTGAAATACACCCGGCATGAAATTTCACATGCGCACTGCTCCGAAACCACGAATCGACTAACGCCGCCGTTTCGGCGACGGATAGTCGGTGTCCCAAAGATCCCCCACCCCCCCTTTCCCCCTCCCGACGGACCGACTACCCTTCGCCGTTGTAAGAGTGATACTACTATCGAAAATATGGATAGGTATGCGTAACCCAGTCCGTACCTTGGGAGTTGAGCGTCATCTGAATGGTAAAAATATTCCTATATGCAAAAAACCGACTCGCGGCTTGCTTTCGACCACTGTGGCAATTTTCTCTGACGATATTGATCAGAAACTAGTCAAGTACATTTTACAAATGCACCAACGAATGTTTGGCCTTACCCTTGCGGATATTCGAAAATTGGCAATGTCGGTATAGTGACGGATGAGGAATGAATAATGGTGTAACGTGTTGCGCGAATGTAAACAGAACTATTTATCCCTATCGTAACAATATTTGTAAGACGTGGACGGCTTAGGAACTTAAAGTAAATTGGTACTATATTGCTGGTAGTATAGTTCAAGTGTACGGAACAGGTTACATTAACAGCGATCTTTTCTGTGCTTGGCTGAAGCATTTTATTGATACTGTTTTCCGTACGCGTAGCAAGGTAAAAAAAATTCCGCTACAGAACGGAATTCCGTATGTCTCGTTGCAACTGCGAGACACCGATTTTGCTACAACCTCCCAACGAATTGCAGGAAATTTAGAAGCAAAATATTCTTGTTCAGACTGCCACGCTTTTTAGCATTGTTATAAATTTAGACTTGTACACCCTATGCAAGTAGACGTATTTAAATATGTAATATAGTTCTGAATCGTTGGATTATTATATATAATGTATAATTCCAAGGCGTCGGTTATTTCGTGTAATTATATAACGTTGATAACAACGAGTCACGTTTAACGATTAGCAATGAATTTGTAGTCAATTGTGTTTTTAGCACACACACACACATATATAATGCGTATACTCAATTCCTCAGAATATACGGTCTAACCGATACCGCAACTTTTATATTATCACGAATTATCCCTTATTTTGAATTTGAATGATGAGGCTGTTGTAAACCATATCCAATATGTTCGGTCTGCTGAGTGGATCCTATTGTTTGTACTCTAATCTGGAGTTTTTTTTTCTTCGCACAGTTATACGAATATTAAATGAAATTATATAATTTTTGAATAATTTTATTATCAACTGTAATACATGTACAATAATATGATAACTTGGTACTTTACAACAACAATAATAATAATAATAATAATAGTAATAAGGGAATTTGTGTAGCGGTTTCATGTGTACTTTGTTTTATATGTATATATATACATATATATATATGTATATATAATAATATGTATACATATAATATATTACAGTATCAGTATTCAAAGTATAATTATCAATACACAAGGTTATACGTATAAAAGTTGACGTGTAATTCATTCTCTTACATCCCCATATTTGCAAAATTATGCACGACAAATTCGACACATTTTGTGTATGTTTCATTCACTTTGCCGTTTCGTTGAACGGACCCATTCACCCTGCAGACAACGAGAAGCCAAAAAGTATCTGTTTTAGCGAGCTGTTTTACGTCGTAAAATAATGAAACATCCGATTCCTCATTCAGGCATTATTTTACGCTTTCCAAAACGTCGCGGGCTGATAAAGCGTAAATCCCCGTTACTGGATTGAGTAGGAATCTGTCACGTAACAATTTCCAACTTCTAAGTTAATCTTTGGCGAATATCACCTCGAGAATAATTATTCCTTCAGCATTTGGCTTCGTGCTTTCTTTAATATTAAAACTCTTTGTGAACTTTTGTTTTGTATTATTCTCCTAAAGTTACAATGATCGAAGAGTAGGTTTGTTTCTTAAATTAGAGCGTTAGTCGCAAATTCTTATCGAACTCTATCTGTATATTTTCATTACAGAGGAAAAAGTATGGATTCTAGATAAACTTCTATGATTGGTGCGTAATGTTTAGTTTTCAACGATTTTTCTGATTCTTTTATCCGACGAATTCTCGATTAATCCACTTTTCAGGGAATCACCTGATTAAAAAAAAAAATCGCTTGAAAACAATTGATTCGTGTATAGAAGAATTTTAGAGACTTTCGAGAAAGTTTCAGCAAATCGTACAAAAATAATTAATTCTATTCTAACACCTAATACATATATCCAATACTTATATCGGTGTTTGAAAAGATGAATTAAGACTCTAATTGAATTTTTCTGAAAATCTTGAAAATTCCTCTATAGCCTAAAAGTTTTGAAGAATTGAAATATCCTTCACATTTCCATATAAAAGAAAAATATTGGTACATTTGCAGAGTTTTATTTCCAGGATATTAGTCAATGAAACAGAGATTCGGAGAATTTGATCCGTAATTTCACACTTCTAGAAGATTTTCTCGGGTAAAATTTCTTGACAATTCGGTTAGAGATATTGAAATTGAGAAATGAGATTAGTTTACGAAAAATAAAAAAAAACGCATCTATAAAAATACTATCTTGCCAAACTCATTGAAACAACACTTTTAGCCGGTGCGAATAATTCACCAGTGTAGAGTTTAAGGAGTTTGTACATTTGACTATCAATACTTGTCTGATAATTTTAGTAGAAGACAGTCGCAGTTCAAGTATCCATGAAACTATTACATTTATAAACTACAGTGCTTCCCTCAGTATATAAATAATATAGGCTAAAATTCTGAACAAGAGCTTTGATATCGATTATTCATTTTAAACCGCCATAAAACAGTGAAAATTTAAGTAGGGTCGTTCAATTTTATTCTGTGCGATGAATCGCCTTGCTCTCAATATTATTCTCTAGTCCCGCTATGATAATTTTTTTCCGTGATATTATTGTTGTTCAATATTCAATTCTTTAAGATTGCACCGATATTGATTTCGATCAAAAAATAGCTTTACCGAATTGACTATCGAGTTAGAAGTAATCTAGTTCAACGATGTTGTGAAAAATAGTTTGTCAAACAAAATTAGTTATCGTGGAGTGAAATTTAACGATTCTGAGAACTTTTTCTTTTAAACGGGCTGGCATGCAAAATCGTAATCCAAGCTCTTGTTTAGAATTTAGGTCTCTTTTTTTTCCATTTCTAGTATTACGTCCCAGCCGCTAATTACTCCCACACCCTTTCTGTACCGTAACTTCTCGACGCGGCGTGCAATTAACATAAGAGAGTTTCAAATGCTCATAGCATAGCTTAAAGATCCATATCGATTCAGATACGGTTGCAACTTCAACTTCAACCCATAAAATAGACCACATGTAATTAGATTGGATCAGACCGCATTGAGAATGTAATAATTTGACGAAGACTCGACGTGTAACCATCTCGTAATAAATTACCAAAAAAGTACTGATTTTCAAACGTACAACCTCCTTAAGGATCAACACCAGCACCTGACAAAACTACTGCGCAGTAATTACCACTTCCATTCCACCTGTATTCGTAAAGGTCGTTCTCAGTACGTGTGACTAAAAATTTTCCTCGCTCTCGCGAGTCGTAGAAACAAACCCTTTGGCCCATTTTTTTTTTTTTTTTGCATAGAAATTCATCCCGCGCCGGTGTCGGCTCGACTTTCTCTCACCCTTACGCGCACCCCTCTCAACGTACAATAATGTACAAACATACATGCCTCGAGGCGAATTATCACGTCTAGGTGCTCCACTCGACGTCTCGGCTCCGCTTCCTTCAAAGGCTCGAGCCTCCTCGTCGTCGAGATCTCGTACCGGACTATGAAAGTGTGGCTATCTGACACGTCCTCTGCTCGGGTTCGCTGTCCTCGTCTGATTCGCTGGCCCAGGAGGGCTGCCGCTCCTGTCACATCTCCCCGTCACTCTCGACCATCCGATTGGTCGAACCGGGGACTCCGTCGTCCAGCACCTCCGTCACCTTCTCGATCGCGAAATTCAAGTTAGATTATTAAACTATCGGGGGGTGAAACGAGGGAAAACGCTTATCGATGTCTCACTATCAGCTATACACCAGGATTCGAACTGGGCAACAGATTTTGAGTGGAATGTCCAAGTACTACGAAAGAACAATAAGTTTTGCGAACGTAAGTTTGAGGCTTTTGTAGAAGGCGTGAGATGGTTCTTTTGTTAAGAAACTGATTAAAACTAAGTAATAATTACAGGATATTTATCTTTATACCAAATAATGCAAAAGCTTCAATTTGGTGATTTAAATGCCTACATTGGACTGCAACCTATGATAATCCTGAGTCTTTGAAATTTATTATAGAATTATTCTTCTATTGGGTTCGTCTTGATGAAGTCAGCCGTGACTTTATGCAATAAAAACCCCTGATTATTTTTTACAGCATTTGAGCACCGTGGATAAAAATTGTCTTGATCCGTCTTCGACAAATTCATCATTATTTTGTCATAATTTATAAAAAAAAAACAAATTCTTGGGTACAACGGACCTTGACCAAAAAATGATAAAAACGAATTCCTTTCAGCAAATTTTTAAGGCAGTCCATCGTGTCCCCGTTCCGCCGATGTATCAAATAGTATCTCCCGGAAACGCGTTATTGGATTCTTCTCCTTAGCGAACTCATAAAACGGCATTATACTTACCAGGACATCTTCGAACCGATCGTAGCTTTCTGGCCGCGTATTGAGCAGACTCTCCCCCACGCAATCTGCACCCCCGCTGAGCTGACTTCCACGCCGCGATAAGGCGCTGGATAGTATGTGGAGTAACGAGAGTACAGCTAGCAAAGCAGCTAGAACCAAGCCAATCACAATCGGTATCTGGAGTTCCAGTCAACGTTCAGTGTGGGCGGAGTAAATCACCCTTTATATATAAATAGCATTTACATGTAGAAATAGGTCTTCACCTGGAAATTTGGAAAACTTGGAATAGTCAGAGTTTTTTGTTTTGTAAAAAAAAGTTAGGAAATCGTAATGACTTTTACGGCGTACCAAATGTCAAAGTTTCAGTGAAATGCTCAGCATATCTGTATAGGTATAAACCTGTTGCGTGATTTAATTGTAAACGAAAAATTTAAATACAATTGACAAGTTCAAGGACTTTGAAATAAATAATGTATTACTGTTATAACGACTGATTAAACTTTTTCATTCGTCAGTTTGATTTTACAAAGTCCAAAAAGTATGTGGGAAATCTGGAAACTTTAAAGAATTTTACAATATAAGTAAATGGCGACCCTGATTCCGTCGTCATAATTCCATCACGTTTTCTGTTCATTATCAATATATTACCTGCAGTTGAATGTGCAGCATTTGGAGTTATAAAGCTCTCATTTATATCTTATAGGGAGCGACTCAAATCTCCTTTGCAATTGAGATCAATCATTTTTTATACCTTATAATTTAGAAACGGAAGCGTACCAGCAACAAATGATAACCATAGCCTGTGCGGTTTCCATGCCAAAATGCAGGATAGCGGTAGATAGAAAATGGCTCTCCGCCATCCCCCGGTTATGGCAAGAACTCCGGACCAGCAACCCCAGCAGAGAGAATCGTCATTTCTATAAAAAAAAAAAAAAAAAAAAAACGAAAATCAACAAATTTCAGACCATTCGCCACTTTATTTTAAAGATTGATGAGCAAGAAGCGCAGTTTTCACCAAGTAAACTTAGATAATGGTACTCGCTGCACACCTTAAAGTCTTGTTTAGTGTAACATTAATCAGATATGATGTGAAAATTACACAATTTGTAATGTATAATACAACCGACTGTTCGTAATTGAATTGAAACTTGCGAGTCAGTCAGGTTTAATGGGTGTCACAAATTGTAGATTCTGGTAACATGAGACGTCTGGCAGCTGATTACCTCACCTTGACGAAGATTCACTCAAATCAGTCACTTTGGTTTCCGAGGCCGGTTGTCGGGTGTATTTAAGTTGAACTTAGTTCCTCGACTATGTATACAGTCGAGTTGTTCGCGCGTAAATTCTACCGTATTAATTCCACCGTACAAAGTTCACCTACGTACACGAGAAGTTAGTCGCGAGTGCGTAAGACCAGAAGTAGTTTAAGCTCCGGGGGCTTGTATACCCATTCGGACAAAACAGCCCCCAGCCTCTGTCCCTGCCTATTGAAAAGCCCCCCTTTATCGGCCCTCGCGAATTTTTCCCGGTTTAGTTACGTAAGACGCGTCGCTATAAGCCGACAAAGGGATAAACTCTCCCTAATTTGCCGCCTCTCTCTCTCTCTCTCTCTCTCTCTCTCTCTCTCTCTCTCTCGATCTCCGAGTAAACTGTATTTTGGTATCCAATCAACGCTAACCCGTTTTCCCGATGGGATCGGGAAACGCAGTGATTACGTCTGATTGGCTAATTGCGGGCTTTCGCCCGTTCCGATATCCGCCTGCTTCAATGGGCCCGATTTCCCGATGAAAATTGGAATTGCCGGTATGCTAAACCGTACCGCGAACTTGCCGAATACTCCCGAATTTTTCCCGCCCCTAAACCAGAAAACGTCGCACCGATTCATCTCCGTCTGTCAGTGAACGAAGACTTATTACACCCAATTACAGTTACAAAATGTTCACAAGGAAGGAACAAACTCGCCGATAAACACTCCGCATGTGTCTCAGGTGAACAAGAAACTTCAACTTGCTGCCGCAGTTTCCCAGCGGTATAAATCTTCTTACCCGTTCCTTACATCGTGCGATTTCAGTAATGTACTTGCCTGATGCAAACTTGGATGAATAGCGACACCGCCCACGTGATTTCCATGAAAAAAATCACCACCGATGCCGCGCTGAAAGAAGAACGAAATTTTAATATTGTAACGCGGGAGTGAAATTTAACGAAATTTTAATCGTGGAACACGTTAATTACCGTTCAACGGTCTACCTGTTATCAAAAGAAATATTTTCTTTGCCCTGAATAGAAATCCGTTTACGCGACCTGGCGAAAAACTCAAACTCCGTTTGAAAATGCCCGTAAAAATTTTTTCGAGGCGCACAAACCAAACAATCAAACTCAACGTAAATTGTTCGCTGAGAATGTGAATCAATATCTTGCTGTAGAAACTGTGAAAGCTGTGCAAGAAATTATGAAAGTGTATTTTTAAATGGATAATTTTATATCTTTTCGGTACGAACGATGCAATTATGAAGCAAGGCATTATTTTCGGGTAACATGAAACAGCTTTGGTGATACGAGTGGATCCTCAATTTTTCTCACAACACATTTTGGGAAAGACAATTTCTTCTAATTCAACGTTTTTAGGTATATACATTACTTATACATTTTCGAATTTACCGATACGAGAAGTTTTGAATAATTGAAGAGTTTTGATTTGTTTTTAACTTTTGCCTAATTTACTCGTGACACAGCTTTACCAACGAGTACGGTAAAAGAAATGTATGATTTTGTAATCTTCTGAGAAAATTCGTGCAGAAGTAACTGTGTTTCCGCAAGATCGCGTCGTTGGACTCGAAGATTTTTGGCTGAAGGTATCGGATATCTGTAGCAGATGTTATTGACATACTTGTATCTTGTATAGAAAGAAAATATAATCGCATGGATAGAAAAGCTAAAAATTGTACTTCGTATATCGCCCACTTTAATCCACTCGAAGAAACACGTAACCGATACTCAATTCCGATATGTATACAGCGAGACAATATTATGATCCAATGAAACCGTATCACGCAGTTCAATATTTCATTTATAAAAATGTGCCAGCATTTATGAACCGTCGAAGTATAAATATTAAATTATATATACAACTTCCCACGCAATCCGAGCTCCAGGGAATTATCCGCCGAAAATTGGCATCACTTTTTGCTTACTACCATGGCATACGAAGGTTTTCGAATAAATTTGCTTTCATTCATTCATCACCTTTGTTTTTGGTTTCATCATTTGGTATATCGATAAAAAAAAAAAAAAACGAGTCTCTGCTTTTGATGTTAGCTTTAATAATTTGATTTGATTGAATGATAATATAATTAATTTAATGATTAGTGATCTGCAGATTCTCTCTTAGTGCGTGAATTCTTATTTTGGAAAAAATCGGCAACAGTGTCGTAAAATTTCCGTAAGTCATGATTTAATTTTCTTATTTATAACTAAAAATAAGACGAGAAGGGTAGTAAGGAAAGAATTGAGCCAAATCGGAGGTGGATGGATCTGGTGTAACCCCTAGTGTCAGAATAATTTATACACCATTCACCACGTCGTGTTTCCCATGCAGCCTTATATAACGAGGCTTAAAATCGCATCTGAGGAAATTAATCTCGTTAAATTACGCGCACATTTCTAGCTGTCAGTATATACGAAGTGAATTTATTTGCGAACCGCGCAAAATTTATCACATTTTCCCAATCATTTACCCGCAAGGTTTCAGGATCGTGATTCACGCGAGGTCTGTCACAATTTGGAATAATAGTTGACTCGTAATTTGAAATTATTCTCAACGTTGTACGTAGAATATATCAAAATTATACCCCCGCGTATTTCGAATATTGATATTTTCATTTTTGCTGATTGACTGGAGTAATTTCGTGGTTAGAATTCGGGTTAATTTATCGTCTGATAGCGTTGAACTGTGAGCTTAAATTGCGCGAGTGACGGTGCAGAGAGTTTTCGTTTGAAATGATAAAAATACGTACAAATTTCTGTAATAAACTTTTATTTGCACTCGGCTGAAATAGATTACGTGAAATTCTCTCACGTGACATAAAATCCCATCACGTGCTGATGATAGGCAACATCCACTCCAACACCGCAGACAACTGAAACAGACAGATTGAAAAATAGAAATAATTAAACAGGGCTAAATCACGTTTAGAATACGGTTTCTAAAGTTTTTAAATGATTGCTGTCTGTATTTGAAACCATGTATTCGTATAGTAGTGGCAGGCTCTATATATTCTATCTAAACTATTGTCACCCTCGTGCTTTAATAGAAATATACGCTATTGTTATTTAAATAAATAACAACACACATTTATTTGCGTTCATCGTGTAAGATCAAGTAAGGATTTTGATACCTACACAGTGAAAAGATATTATTTAGTTTCGATATGTCCAGAATTTTTGAGTCTTGTCATTTTGTCGTTCAGTTTTAGTATTCAACGTTGAATACCGTGCGACGAAGCGATTTTTAAACATATTCTAACGAAATTGTTAACCTTCCAGCAATTGATTGAAGATATATGAAAAATAATTTAAGACGAAAACGAACACGGAGACCACAATTTTAGTTAGCAATTAACCTGTCGCACCTCATGTATAAAAAGTTAAATCACGCTTTTACAATTCAGTCTTAATTCAATCTGCGTCAAAGCCGGTTAACTTCGAAATTTCCTTAACAAGATCAAGATTGGTTTATCGATACGTAATTCGAGTTTGTCAACAATCGTTCGGAACTCGATTAATCTAGGAGAGAGAATTAGAAACTCGCATCTCGGCTTCTACGAGCATGGCAATAGGGTCGCGACACGGACAAATGAACTTCCCTCGGTTGTCAATTACCCAGCGTACACCTAACGATACATGCGAATGGTTACGAAAACGCTCACGTTTGATTTCCGGGTCTGCACACTTGTCAGAGAATTCACGTGTCCAGGAGGGCAAATGACTTATCACTGCAGGAAGCAGAGCTGGCTGAGCATTTTTCCTGCTGAGTTTGGTAATCCGTCTCTTTCGAAAATCGGATCAGATGTCTGAGCATTGTACTCTGAAGCCCCGAAGGTATAAAACGATATCTACTCGAATCAGATCAGCGTTTAACCAGTTCTAGAATTTAAGCGACCTCACTTTTCTCGAGGAAATCGACTTGGATCCTTGTTCTCCTGTCACATCATCAGACTGTAACCAGTATTCCGCAAATTGCGTTGGTGCAACACCTTCGGCTGAGGTGTAAATCAGGTCCTAACTCACAGTTCAGGGCTTGGCGCAATTACGTCAGCGTCCAGAGCTTGACCTAAGTAACCTTGTTACACTCGTGATGAATTTGTTGCTGAAAGTTTACCGCGAGGCGAGATAAAGTGTTAGCAAATAACTTTGAACCCGACGCGAATCTCTGCAAAGGCACAACTGTATCTTGGAATAATTGTAACAGTTTGTCCGGAAAGCAGCGGTTTTTTCGTTACTATAAATTCTTCTTGAATTGACGAAACCTTCTTGTTATGTGACGTGCGATGCTTGCTCGGAGCTTTTTGCATCGGGAGGCTAGAAAAACTTTGTCGGCCGTATTACTGCAGCGGGAGAAATGTTACTATGTATGCTAAACCTTTTCACCGAATTGAAGAGGTTGGTTGGCCAAATATCGATACTTTTTACCAATCTTATTACAAGATGCTCTTACGTTTAGTATGTATGAAATTGTTTTGCATTCGCAAGCTATGAATACCTCTTTAAACATACAAAAGTAGAATACACTGGAATTACAAACAATAGTTTAGATACATAGATGCTTCATTTAAAGTGGTTCAAAATGGCTGAAAATTTGGTAGACTCTTTCGCTTTCAGTCTACGATGGGTCATTTCATTAGGAAGATTATTTTCTTTAAAGTCACTCTAATAGATTTTCATTCTTTTCTAGGACTTAATTCAATATTGCCATTTGTCGATCATAATTAGTATCGGTGCAGTGTTGTAAGATCAAACGTTCAACAATATCGACATGATGAAAAAACGAGTCTTGGCACGAACGTGCAGAAAATCGTTTCTCGAATAAAACGAGCCATCAATGAGTAAAATCAAACGAATTTAGACTATTTTATATAGACTATATTTTGAACGATTTCTAGGTGATTTGAAATAAAGCACCAAAATTGAAGCTCTTACTTATAGTCGCAGTATTTTCTGTTTTTGCACATGAAGAGGTATAGGCTTGCGAATATAATAATTTGATGATGAGTGAATGCAGGATTATCTCGTAACAAAATTAATAAAGAGTATCAATTTTCCTCCGTAACCAACGCTCCTATTTAATGGAACACTCGACCGGTCACGCATTTGTTCGGCAATTTCTAACCGACCTCCACATCTCGCGCGAATACTTTATCTCAATGATAGGCTGAGCACGTATAAACAGGACCAAACAACGTGCCAAATTGTCATGTACTATATACGAAGCTGGTTGCCGGGGTGAAAAAGGAAGAAGCCTCGACGCCGCGGAGCGGTCGCGTTTTCGTTACTTACTCGACTCTACTCTACTTCACTCCCCGTGACTGGTATATAAAAGCGTGTGACGTTGCTGCGAGCCACTCTCTCTTACACCAGGAAATGTTTTATTCAAGAAACAAAATCGCGAAAGTTTAATAAAAGAGAAAATCACCCTTGCCGCGAGCTTATGCGGGGGGGATGAAACCAAAAAGACGTACGAGGTTCGAGCTCTCGGGGAAATGCGATGTACAGACGTCATGTATTCGTATTATACCGACGTATGTAGAAGGGAACGAATATGACGGAGAAGGATAACGTGTACGAAACTCTTGCGTGTCGAACTTTTCAAGTTTAAAAACCGAAATCCTCCGCGAAGCCCTCGAAGCTTTTTTTCTAAATTACATGTCCATTGCAAAATATGTACAAATTTCATTTCATATTCATTTCTCGTTGTATGGTACATATATTATGGGCCAGCTGTCATACCCAGAGGGAAATTATACGGCTTCGTAACTACATATAAAATTCTAAAAGTTATTACGGAAGCTGAAGGTTCCAACAGGTGATTAGAAAGTGGTAATAAGCAACGTTGAGCGAACTGTCGTTACTTTTCTCAGTGCTTCTGGTGCACGTGATCCTGCTGTGGGGTTCATTGTTATGTACATACATATACATGTAACGGGTAAATGAAAAAGAAAGAAAAAAAAATAAAATAAAAAGGGAGCCGTGTAAACCAGACACGAACCGAGCATAAAGTTTTGAAGCACACGACACGGGTGGACTTGAAACTTTTCATGGAGTTGTTGGTTGAATATTTTTTAATCGAAAGTCGCATGAGTTTCACGTGCCACACACTGAAACACGACGATAGTATAAAGTCACAGGTTTGTTGATAGACTACATGTGTGTATATGCTACTCAAATTTTCATCAACAGATATTGACAATAGCTGGAGGAGAACTTGCTGAGTTTTATAATGCGTGAGTGCCCTGCAGATTCATCCCTTGCGTATGAGAAGAGAGTGAAGACCCAAGTTTTATCCAAAAAATAAAACAAAAACAAACATTTCATATTTTTTCTTTTGCATTTAAATTCAGATCCGAAATCATTTCAAAACAGAAATAGCATAAAATATGACGCGTGATTTTTACAGTCCATTGCGTTAAGGTGGAAATAAAGAGAACGTGTTCGTTTTTAGGGATGGTTTGGCTTTTCTGTTTCGCGGCTAGCAGGGATTTGGTACAGCTCCTTTTCACACAATAATCTTGTCGGTATTAATATCAGAGCGTTTTAATCAAGGTTGATCAATTATGCAGTTTTATATTAACAAAGCTTCCAGTGTACCGCCTAATAATGATGTAAAAAGGCTTGGAGAATCATGTTGAAAATTTTTATCGTCGACTTTTAGACGAAATCGCGACTTCTAATGATCAATTCTCTTGTGCTCGGTATCGTCATTATATAAATGTACCAAGAAGTGCCAATTGATTTAGCACGTTGCGTTGATGCCGTTCAACTTCTAAAAGCTAAAATTGGTGTAGCTAGTACCGTTTGATGACACGTGCGCGTATAAAATGATGAAAATGAAGTTACGGATTGTGGCTTACGCGGTCATACCGATCCCACCTTTTATAATAACAGAAAATTATTTTACTCATTTTCCAACCCTCTGCAGAAGAGAATTGGGGAGAGGGTCGATTTTCTCGTACAATTAACGCGTCACCGAAAAAAGCTCATCGAAAATACGGTGAGTGTGAATTATCTCTTTTTTCAAACCATAACGAGGGTTGATTAACGTCGAAAATTCACGTATTATTAAAATTTTGAAGTATGAATAATTACACGGGCAGCAAAGACGTGCACGCTAAGAAAAATCTCATTTGTTTGTACAGTTACTAGAAGATTCTTGTAAAATGACCACAATCAAAAAAACTGCAAACACGTACTAGATTTTCTGGTTTTGTACTCCGAACTGTATATATTTTTCGCTCACGAAAAAAAACCATAACTTTAAATCTCTTTCATAAATAATAAAAATAATCGTGTTGCAAGAGAATTCTTGCCAATCGTGGTTCAATGATGTAATCTCAAAATATACATCGTATCGTAACTTTGATCTCGTTTAAACGTAATCGCGTCCTCCGATCAAGCAATACTCAATTCAGATTTCCGGGACCCTTCGCAGTATAACCTTTGACCATTATGTAGCAGAGCGCTTGATGTCTGCAGATAGGAATTTAATCGAATCCTTCGAAGTGCGCACGACGATGTCTTCGAAATCTCCGTTGATAAAGAAGGTGAAATGATAAACGAATTCCAAGTGTTGGCTTCGATTTCTTGCTACTCTGCAGTTTCTCAAGTAAACAGAACAAATCTGTACACTCAGAGAAATTTTCCGCTCTGATTGCTGTACAGAGTCCTCAACTATTTCCATTTTTCAGCGTATAAGCCCAAAAAATACATAATACACTTCTGGGATACAAGATAAAAATGAGTTTGTTCGTAACCGTAACCACAAAATCCAGTACGTGTTACTATTCTTTTTAACGATGATCTCTCGTGCTGCATTTTCTTACAATCATTGTGATTATTTAATACTGGTGCAAAAACAAAATTTATTACAACGCGTCGTTTATTTAGGTAAAAAAATTTAGCGAACTGAACAAACCCAATAATAATACAGCTATATCCGAAAAATTTAGTGTCAACAACCGCAATCACTCTAAACAATTATTAATTAATTGTACCACATTTTAGTTATGTCATATAACGGTTTAATGACTATTATACAACAAACGATAGTGTTCGCAGTGCAAACGCCTCTTCGAGAAGTGTCCAACTTGTCCGGGCTGCAGCCACGGGCTTGAAATAAGATTCTCGGCATTTATTTACCGACGGGAAATCCGGAATGGCATTTGCTCGTTGTCAGCGAGTATTGTTCCGTCGGATTAGCAATTAGCCCGCCTCTCCAGAACCCTCGGGAGCAGGAGCGGCCAGCGAGCTTGAATTTACTGATTTCCTGCTACCCGAAGACGACGCCGCGAACACGTCGCTGCATTAATTGATCGCCGTTTGTTCTGGACTCCATCTCCATATCTACATATGCTTGAGATAATCCCTAGCTCAATTGTAAGCACGTATAATACACGGAGTAGGATTATTTCGGAGCTTGGCGGGAGTCATTTCACAAGCATATCCTGCCACCTGCCCTGAGATTCTCCTTGCGGAAAGTTCTTATAATGGTACATGGTACAGTCTATTTACCGTTTCAAGTCAAAGCAATTATCATCGACGAATCGTGGTTTTTTCAATTAGGATTTGTCGCTTTGACCCTTCATTCAAAAATCCAATCAGAATATAATCATTTCCAGGTGTAACGATTGGGGATATTAACGACATGAAGTGTGGTCTTGGAAACCCGAGACATGTTTACTTTTTTATCAAAAGCATATGTTTTTTTTTTAAATCAATCAGATGGAATGATAATGAGAACACAACTATTTAAACTTAGTATTGAATCTTTTCATTAACGTGGTTTTTTTTCTATAACACCATACATACCAAGGTGGTATAAATCCAAAATTTTCACTCCGAATGATCATCGTCTGTCGAAATTGATGAAAATGTCCGTCCGTTCGTACGATTCGACGTGTAAAATAACATTAATACTTGATACCTACATCTGTCAGTCTGTTACAAAACTGCGACAGCTCGGAGTATATTCTCGGCACACTAAGGAGGTATTCCAGAGATGAAATATTCATTGGCTGTCACCCGAGGAGGAAGGTGTGCCCGGTCACATCTCGAAGACGGTTCAAGCAATCGGATATTGACCAAGAACCAGCGCAATATGAAGATACACGTACTTGCGAACATAGTTAAGTTATATATATCATATACGCTTCTTGCATACGTATGTGTGTAAGTACATGCCGGAGCAGAGGAGGAAACAGCCTCGAGCGGAAACGAGCTCAGGGGGATTTACCGAGGTAAGGAAGCTAGAGGAAGAACATTCCTCACCGCAAACTGGAACCCGTGTAATTTGTTGCGCTTAAATGGTTCTTGGCGAATGGTCAAGTTATCATACAAATCTTTTTGGCTGTGTAGGAGCTCGAGAATGGAGTAATCATTGGATCCGTGGTTATATTACTCGCAATGCCGGAATTGACCATCAGACTTGGCAATTTTATCGGTAATTCAAACCATCGGGATATACCTTCGGAATTTAGCAATGCTTAATGAATTTTAACTCCGGTTCGCCCTTTGACTTCTGAACAAGTATAAAGGAGTATGAGAAATGTGGGAGAAATGAATGGTTGGAATCAATAAATCCATCCAATGCATTCACCCTTGAACCCTCAACTCTCTCTATCTCTCTCCGTCCCTCTCTGCAAGCATATCGCCAGTGGATTACGGTTTGATTGCCAGTAAGTGTGCTTGAAATGATCCCCCACTGATCTTCGTTGACCGAATATTATTCGCCTGCGGGGGCGAGTCGCAGTCAAGATCGATCAATATCCCCTTCAATATAGGAATGAATGTTTGATCGACGATCGGCGTGATATTGTAATTGGATGCAGGGCAGCAAGAGCATTGTTTTAAAATATATCTTTCCCACTTGCACCAATTTGTGCCAACAAGTAATTAGTTCGAGGTAGCGGCTTAGCAAGTTTCTCTGTTAAGGATCAAGTATTTATTCGCTGTGCAGCTCATGTTCGCCGGTAAACGCCAACGGTTACTCAAATCCTGTTATCTAGCCGTGGTATAATTTAATGCAAGGTAATTTATCATTGTCCCGTAGCTTATGATTTGCTCACTGATGCGGGAGAGCCGTCTACCAGGTGGGATGTGACATTCTGCCAAAGTGTAACGCCTTTCATCCCTTCGCGGATGAATAATTTTCAAATTAAGGGACGGTAACGAATCGCGCGTTTAACCCAAACATACACACAATGTCGGTACTTTGTTCACTCTTTCCATGAATTCCCGCCGTGACAATGATTGAAAATCACGGAAAAGCGAATAACGGTTACTAATCAAGGTCTAATGTTGTTGTTTAATTCCAGGCAGTCGAAACGAGTCACGCTTGCTGTGAATATATTTTCGAGGGCTTAACTGGAAAACAGCGAAGTGGAGAACTTTGACGATACCTTATCCCAAGCTGTGTCCGTTCTCTTGGTTTCAGATTCGCTTTGGCCGAACATCGCTCCGAGGTTTCGCTCGTTTATTGTGTTGCACATAGACCGCTGAACTCGATCAAGTAGTCCCAGCTGAATTTTCACTCGTCTTGCACTTAACTAGATTAAACCGTTGTGCAGTAGCTCTAACGTACCCCCGTATCGATCAACGACACCGCTTGGGCGATTCAAACTTATGCAGGACACTCTCGTTAACGTTAACAGAAGAAACAAAATGAGCAGCTCACGGTTCAAAAAATTGATCGGCTATATGGTGATAAAAAATTTAAAACTGTCAAAGTCGTTTCACTAGATGTCAGTATGCGAAATTTAGATTAAAATACAGCATAAAGGTATGCCCTTCTAACTCAACGATTTACGAGCGAAATTTACGACCCCAATTTCGCTAAGGAAAAGAAGAAGCAGAAGAAGAAGAAGAAGAAGAGAAGAAGAAACTTCTTGAGACGATATAATCTAATTAAATCAGAGACACCCTCTAGCGACGTTTCACACAAGTGTTAACTGATTGTATCGCACTTGAAGAGGAAATTGCCGAATGTCAGTTCAAAACGTTATAATTGTCGCGAACTCCGGTGGCTTTCGGTACGTTTCAGAGCGTCGCGCGTCGCCTGATGTTTACTACGAGTGGAAGGGAACCTCTTTGAGGGATTCTGAGTTCCTCCGACTAATTGTATTGCGCTTCAACGCGCAGTGGAATGAAAAACCACGCCAATTAAAATAGTGGAAGCAGAAGCTAATTAATCACGAAGAAAACGCAGACTAACCGACACGAGAACCAGCTTATTTTTATGAAGTTACTCTTCTTTTCTCTTCCCGCAGAATTAAATATGGTAAAAGTAAACTGTAGAGAATTTTTGCAGAAACTCATAGCCTCTGTGAAGCGAACTTTAAGCCACTTCGAGTGACACCTTGTGTACCGAGTGCTCTCGTGCCCCACTGAGAAAGCTTTCTCGAATACCCGCCGTAAATCGGAAAGAAAAAACCAAGGCATTTTCCCCCCTCCATTCGGAATAAGTGCCAAGGAGACGTAAGATTGGATACTTCACTCTTGGCTGGAAATAAAAGCCTCTCTTTCTGATGGAGGAAAACTCTGATGAAATTCAGGATTCCTCTTCTTTTTTCCTTTGTCTTTTGTACACCTTGTCCGGAATTCAATCAGATTCACATATTTCTTCTAAACATCCACGTACAATCATTACATTCCATTGTCAAATAAGTTCGCAAGAGTTTGTTACAGGCTCTTTGGCACCGTAATTTATACTTTCGCAGGTAAGAAATTGTCAATCACAATTAATTCGAGCAAATAATACCGGTCTAACTTTTGCTTGGTGTCTCTGGTGGATATGGGGTGAAGTTTACTTTGCACAACTCATTCCATTTCTCAAAATTTTTCCTGCAGTTATTTTTCTTTCCACTTTCGCAAGAGTCAACGCGTTGCATCGCGCCCATTCGCGTCTCAAATATCGGGGTAACGTATCCCAGTTTTAAATTTGGACCCCCAAAGAATCGTATACTTCAACGTTTCATCTAACAAATTGATTTTATCGAAGCAAAAGTATAAAAGCCTGGTTGCGACAGGTTAAGAATAGAATCCGAATTGGTGTTGAAAATATGTGGACACATACGATGCAACCCGCACGCCATCTCATTGATTAATGTTGTCTTTGTGGCTCTGACAAGGAGCTTTTTCGAGTAAACGATATTTCACAATAATAATACCATTATTTTATGACTAACGTCGCAATGTCTGCAATATATCGAAGTAAAGGTAAATCTATGAATATAGAATGAGCTGTACCTTACACTGATGTGAAAGATTGCGTGTGGCGTATGAAGTGCAAATGCCTTCAAAAATACGTCACGTATCGCATAGAAATAGAAATTGAGGCAGAATTTTGATTGCAATAAAGCGACGAAAGAAATATCTTGGAGTGTTCATTTTATCTTACTACGCTTGAAAGCAGACCGCGCCATGCCACCATCTGTTACCTAGGCGCCGCATCCTGTCCGAGCAAATATCCGTAAGGAAGAAAAAAACTAGATTCAGAACTTTTCACTTTCTACGCGACAAGAGTGAAAAACACTCGTTTCAATCCGATTTCCCTCCGGCTGGTTTTCACTGAAGTAGTCAATACTGAATTACGTGTAACTATCATTCACGTACACGAGTAGACGTTGTCAATGTTGTCTCAAAGAGATTCTCACCAACTCCCTCCGGATATACGGACGGCAGTGAATTAATTTCAGAACCACTGGAGAAATTCAATTTCCTCACTCGTATGCCTCTGAAGATTTTTCCCTATTCCGACTCTGGGGACAAAAGATACTGGCGCTGGCACGTCGCAGTCGAGTGGCATCTTTGGATTAGTTATTTATAACATTCGTGAACACTGTCATTCAACTCTCACGTTCAAGATTACACGGAGAAGATTTCCTAGAATAATTATCTTCGCCCTTTGCATATTCACTCGAAACCGAGATTGAGGCGTTTAAAGCGTGAAAAAAATACCACAGAACGAAATGAAGAGGGAGTATTGAAAATACACGGGAAAAAGTCGTTGAATAATTTTGAATTGAAAATTCGACCTCTTGAATTTTCGGACCGGCCGAAGGAGAAAGAAATAAGAAGACGTTAGAAACTTAGTTTTGAATTGGGATCGGAATTGAGTTCATGAAATCGTCATTGACAATTTGGCAAACATTCGCCGAGCGAACGTCGTTGCCACGATTACAGACTGCTATTCGGTAAATTTAATATTGGTATCGTCGAGTTTTGATCGGATCAACATGAAGTTCTGACGTGAAAACCACGGTTGAAGGATGAAGAAGTTTGATGAATCACTGACGTTTGATATACGAACACCGGTCCGTTTTGATCCTACGGAATATACTTTCGCGTATAAGCCGAATATATCGATGCGAGGTTTTACTCATTCACAGAGTATAAAGAAGCTTTGGACTAAATTCATTTCACTCTTCGTCAAAAACAAAAAAAAAAAAAAAATACTTACGTACTCCGAAATTTTTTACCTCACATCAATGTTTCCCTAACTTTTTGTCAAGTGTAATGCGAGGACAGCTAAATTTATCAGGTTTGCAAAACTTTTTCCTCATACTGCGAACTCACTCGACGTTCGGATTTTCGCCTTCATATATAATGTAAGGTGAACGCCGAGGTGCAGGTAGATAGCCGGGACTAATACTTCAACGTCAGATTTTAGCCACATTCTTCTTCCACGCCCGGCACGTCTATGTACATCACAACAGGTATATCGGAGTATAAATTCGAGATAAGGCGCGCGGAAGCTCGGGATTTGGAGCAGCGCACATTAGCTTGGAGTAGAAAATTTTCTATCGAATCCGTGACGTAAACCGCGCATTGTGTCATGAGGAGCCGGAGACGTGACGGGGTGGTTCGTTTTGGGTAAAGAGGAATCTTAATACCCCGCAGCGTACACATCAAGGTACGTATTTTCGGGGCAGGAATATCTGACTGAAGAGTCCTGGAACGGGGAGCGAGAAATAGAACGGAGAGAATGGACCAACAATGCGAGCTGCTTTCAGCGTTCCTTTTTCCCTTGGTTCTGCTGTTTTATGATTATGCTGTCTCTAGCCTTAAAAGCGAGTGCCTCGCCCAATGGGCTCTGCACGTCTTACAAACCAAACTAACTTCGAGCTCGTTCCCTACGCGATTCAGCTGTTAGCAAAGTCGTGTAATAAATTTCACCGCCCGACTTGTTTCCTTTCTCCCTTTCTCTCTCTCTCTCTTTCTCTCTCTCTCGTTTTCCGCTTTCTGCACGTATTTTTTTGGGTCTTTTTAGCTTTTGCTTCCATTTTGACTCACGGCCAAGTATTATTCACCAAAACTTCATAATTTATCATACTACTGAATAAAAACTAAATCATACGGTCGCGTATTTCAAAAATTATTTTATTCAAATGAAATTACGTGTATGTCATGACGGGACAGAGATTTTTTAAAACGTCACAGTAGTATTCCTGCACAACTGAAGATAAAGTAAGACGTGTACTAATTTAATGTCAAGAATTCTAATCCTTCACTAATTTGATGTATCCGGAGAAAAAAATTCTTGGCGAACAGTTTGGAAAGGCTCTGACCTCTTACCAACTCTCTTGATTTTCTAGTCTACTAATTACAGGTGTAACTTTTCCCCTTTCGAAAGCCACCTTTACGCGGGAAAAGTTAGCGGCTGACTTAATCAGCGCTAGTATATTTGCGATGCTCGGATTAACCGATGCGGCAATATAACCGCGAAAACCTGCCGGGGATGAACGAAGAGTGAAAAATCGGGTAGGGCTGGAAGGCAGGAGAGAGGATCGATCAGATTAAATCGAAGGACTCGCCGGCGGTTACTCATTCCCGGAGGCTGAGATTCTCGCTGTTGTAGTCACGGAACAAGGAGCAGCGGGATGATCCGTGATAATAGCCAATGCCGCAAAACACGCTCGGCCAGCCAGCCAGCCAGCCAGCCATAACCGGTAGTGAAAAAGGGGCGGTTTATAGATGGCTCGCAGCTCGGTCAAAGACAGACGACAATCAGCGTCCTCCCCTCTTTCCGAAGTCGGTGGGAGATCCATACAAAGATCTATCCGACAAAAAAGAAAAAGCAGATCTCGGCTGGTTCGCTGCCATGGCGACTCGAGCAGTCTCATCCGAGTTCCTCTCACCCCTGGTATAAACGAGTCATCGCAGCGTGACGTTGCTTTTCCCCCTCATTTTGCCTCTATTTTCCAGCCCCTAGAGCGCCCGTTATACCCTGCAGTCTTCTGACAACGTACAACCCTGTAGGTGGACGGCTATTGTGTATCGCATGCCAGCCTGACAACATTTATTTATATACGACGAGGTATAATACTATCGCCGTCCAAGGATCGCAATGGTCACAATTTTACGTGGCGACCTAATTGCTTCCAATTCTTACTTACGGATTAGAAATTCGAATTTCACCGAATGCTGAAAGTATTTCGCATTCAAACTATCCACTTTACACGCTGATTTCCACTATGTTATATTGTTACAAAGGGTGAAATCACCCGTCTTACCCCCTTTTCTAATGAACCAGTAGTTATCATAGATGAAAGAAGTTTGTAAACGTTTTATGTCGTAAAATGAGTAAGGTGGCTGCGTCAACCAGCATTCTTGTAAAAACAGTCTTGTTTCAGACTTTAAACGAATAACACCGCATTTAACAATAAACATAATTTTCGCAACATTTTCATTTTTCGCCATTTATTTGCCACACAAGCTCAAGTACCCACATTTTATTACGTAACTCCAACGAAAGTTACAATATTTTCATCCACGTTACTCGAATACTTACATCGAGTTTAATGTTTCGGCTGTATTCCACGATCGGACCGAGAAACACACCGCTGATTAAATCATATCTCTGAACGAGACACGCATGGCTGCGTCGCAACACCGCGTTGGAAGTGCAGTAAATCATCCGGTAACTCTTCCCTCTGACTTATCTCCGGGGGAAATTCAACATCTCGAGGATCGTTAGTTCGATTAATTTTGCGAGATGAAGTCGTAAAACGAAAAAAACAAAGAAGAAAAAAACTGATGAGAACTGCGAGTAAAGAAAAGAAGATGTGGGAGGCAAATGGGGACAAGTTGAGACGGCCGAAATGTCTGGATTGGTTACATGTTTTCAGTTACGCACTGCCGATAGAGTCGGGGAAAAAAGTATCTGTGAGAGTTGAAGGAACGGCAGCAATCGTGTCTTTTGAAGATCTCTCGTTTGAAGTTCCGATCTCTAGAAAATGCTTTTACAATCCGTTTTATAACCTGCTATAAGAATAAGAATCGTTTCTCCAAACTCAGACGGTAGGCAACGGTCGTAGGTACATGAAATTGTCGATTAAACAAGAAATCAAATGGCAAGTTGCCAATGTCGAATCATTTTATTTGTCATCATTCGCGAGTCTCTTACTTCAAACGACTTGAAAACTTACATGAAATGGTTTAAGTTCTCGTGAAATTATCCGGGTAAAAATATAAACTCTGTCTCTTAACCAGCGTCGAACCGATCGGTTATTTGAGGGTTAAAACCCAGCCCTAAGGTTTACCCCGAAAAAATAAGGAATAAAACACCTGAGGGTAAAAATTCAATGCATATTATCGGCTGTTAATGGTGAATAATTTCTAATTAATTTAAGCGTAAATATTGACGTTGTAATATAGAAATTTTCGGGTATAAATTTTGTCCTGTGAACGGCTAAATTAAAGTGTAAAAAAAGTACGTGCCCAATTTTTTTCACAGTACCGCAACGTACCACAGAACGAAGAAAATCGGTGATGCATGCCTCAAATTTTTTCCTTGTACCCAAGTTTGAACAGCTTAGTGGTATTTACTGAGCGAAAATGTAACAGCAATTTTATTTCGATTCGGATTTTTTCCATTTGTTATCAAACATCTTATCAGAAGAAGCTTGAAGGTTCGAATTTTACCGTTGATCAATCTGCCGACCGGAAATGGAATTGTCCGACTCCTTTAAGACCTTACCAACGTTCGTCTGTCCATGTACGACTCGGGCCTTAATATAAGTCTACCCCCAGCAGTTTGATTCATTGTCTTCCGGTCCTTTCGCAGCTTTCCGCTCTCTCTCACGGGCTCCTTAATTGATTTGTATATGTGACTATAAATCAGTGTAAATGTACAAATTTCCTTACACATGATCTGTCACTTGTTTACCGGGTTTTCCCAATCCCAAAGTAATTATTTCGCATTTACCAAATCGTCGCTTGCGAACAACGTCTGAAGTAATACGATGAAAAATTTTTGGTATCCATTTTTTAGCAACTCTTCACCAGCACAAAGGAAATCCTTGGGTTTAGTTCATCGTTCACCGATGACAATAATAATGTTTTCGGAAACCCAAGCTGGCGGGAAGACTTCCCGAAAAATGACGTCATCTTCAAGCAACTATTTCCGTCTCGTCAACTTCAAACAAGTTACGTATAGGCTTCTTTGAATGCGAGGCTAAGCCTCTGCTAAGAAGACAGCGGTTCCCCAAATTTTCGCATTTTATGAAAAGACGGACAGTTTAATAATCACCCCGTGTTACACGCTTCAAAAAATGTCCGTGACACCTTGATTAATAGTCTTTAGAACCTCCCTATCCCGGGGGATAAACTCAATTAGGTTGTAATTCATTATTATTCGACTCTTCCCATTTGCGTACAAATCGAGGTCACGGGTTGACACAGGTCAGAGATATATCCGACCGCTTTTGCCAGAGAACGAGAGAACGGTAACTTGACCTCTAGATTGAAAACTACGAGATGTCTCTTCCCACAGGCTTCCGAACTATGCCTGGATTTGCTCGAGTTCGAATCGGATTGAATGGAATTAAATTGAATCCGTCCGTTTGACGAGCTGCAGATCGTAGAACAGGAACCCCGAATAGGAGGAATTAGTCGGAATACATGCTTTGGATGAGGGTGAACGATGTGTCTTGAAATACGAGGATCAGCGACGATCGAACTCGCTGCACTGCAGAAACGCGAAACGTCGAAGCAGATCCTGCCGATGCGTTAGGACAATCTTCTGTTTCCGATGTTTAAATTCACACATTTTCTCCGCGGCTCGAGGTTGATAAGATAAACGGAGAGAGGTAAACCGTGCAAACAACTTTAATGGGAACGGGATTTGATTACAGTCTGGTAAACTTAGTTACACCGCGTCTAGGCGTTGCCCTATAAAAACTTTTATTCCTCGCCGTTTTCATCTTCAGCAATAACTATAATCCAGCTTTTCTACACTTCCAACTTTTGTACGTGCAGTACCTACAATTTTCCTGTGCCGTTCTCTTCGACGTTAGCTATCCTTGCTTGTCCCCTGTGTCCTGCGTCTCATCTTCATAGGAAATCAACCCTCTGTTCGAATAGGCTCCGAATAAGGGCTTTGCAGTCTAAAAGAACAAAGCTTTCAGTATCGCGCCGAGCCTTGAATAGCTCCTGATATCGGACAAGGGTCGCAGCGGAAGTCCGGCAATTCGAAGGGGGAGAGGAAGATCGTATGCTCTATACTTTTGGCCTTATGATATTTCCCCGAGTCACTCGTCGTCGCTGAGTTTAAGACAGAGATGAACGAAAGACTGCCTGTATTCGTCTCAATCATGTTAGTTAATGCAAAACTGGTTCATCTCAACTTGGTATTGCAAAATTTAATCATAGTCCGGCTACGTGGTGTACTTGCAAAGAAAACTTTTCACCAAATAACTGTGCAGTGGCACGACTATCAGCGTTAGGTAATTGTATACCGCTCCATAGGATAAATTACCTATTCAGAACCCCAAATTGCATGCTATTCACCAGCTTATACGTTTATTTCGGAAAGCCGGAGAAAAACATTCGGGTAGATATAAGGTCAAGCTTAGGTTAGGGTATGATATCTGCAAGCTATTGAGATTCCTTGAAAACCCGGAAAAGCGTTGTATTTGATGATTGGATTCTTCCGGAAACCGCACGAGGGGAACACAGTGGGTTCTTGTCTCAAATAGGCAGTCGAAAAGGAGCTGAATTTTATGCATAGAATCGTGGTTGACGGAATTAGAGCAGACTGAAAAATTCTCGGAAAAACGAATTCCTGTCATTTTTATCAGATTTTGATAAAATTTACGGAATACGTGTGTGGTTTTGCAAATAGACTCGTTGCCGAATTTCAAAGATTCACTCTCTTCCAATTCATCTATAACTGATTTGAGAATCTTTCCTGCTTTATTCCTCATTGATTAATAGGTAATTTTGATATTTGTTTTAGTCTGTGGAAATATTTTAGGTAAGAGATCTACGATAGTTAAATTTTTTCGAACCCTTAAAAAGCAGGAGTCGTTTCTCAGACGTTTTTCCGGATTAAAGGTAAATAACGAAACGAAGAACAATGAAGTTAATTCGAAACAACGTATCATGATGCCGGTTGAAATTGGCTCGCATATCAATATTCCTAGATTCTGTAGCAGCCCTCGGAATATATAACTCATTTGCACCCATACCCGTGCGTATATATCTCCGAATATAAAATGCCTACCGTATAAATTACGGTGAAACCCGGACAGCCGAGTTCCAGGCTTGGGGTTCGTAATTCAGTGGATTGAAATTCAAATTAGAAACAATGAGAGACGGAGATGTATGCTGTACGCTACGAGGTCACTAATAAAGAGTTAATTTTTTCGCGTCCGTATAAAAACAACAGGACACACCAATAAAAGCTCGAGTCCGCCTCGGCCATTCATGCAATGCCAAACAGCACTAACGGATCTAAAAAATTTCGCGGCCCTTTTTTTTTTGTTCTGTTCAAAGTTCACGGCTGGAGAATTTACCGTGCGGAAGTGAAGCAAAGTTGGCGAAAGTTTCTACAGGCTTCGCGCACCGCGGCACTAATACCGCTAATTATGCCGCGGAGGACGCGACAAAGTCTAGAGGACCTTGTTTCCCTAATCTCACGGACCAAGTCATGCCGATGTACGTTCCGGGTACACGTAGTGCGTGTCATACCCGTGCGTACACATGGGACGGAATATCGACACGCGAAGATACAGCAAAGCCCTGTGGACGGTTCGCAGGGACCGAATTTTACCATCCTTGAAATAACCGCCGACCTCAAGTTCCCTTTTTATATACTTACCTCGTTCCCGGTAATAATCCAAGTATTTCTCATCTCGTGGCAGATGCTCAGTCGCCCCCTTGGGGTGAACCGTGGAACCGGAGACGAAGACGTCGAACTGGCTTCGCGGCGAATAAACCGCTTCTTTTAACGCTCCGGAAAAGTCCCAATTTTTCCACAGGCTTAACAATATTCACTTCTGGCTTTCCGCTTTCGCCTTGTTTCGTGAGTATATAAGTGTACATATGTATACATACCCACGCGGCGCTCAACTTTCAGGGGGTTGCGATTCTGTTTTTATAGACATTCTCTCACCTCGCGGTTTTCCGGTTCCAAGCCACCCGTCTCGACGCTGCTGTGCAGACGCGTCGAACGAATTAGCACCGAGCGAAGTAAAAGTTAACTCGAAAACAACGAGAGTGATCCAGATAACTGATATCTTCGGTCAATCGCTTTTATCCGACGGACGAAATGCCATCCCTATATTCAATGTTTTCCCAGCTGATAAAAGTCCCGCCCGAGAAAAACGTGACGTACAGTCCAAACACGGTCCGTGTTGGTGATTTTAGGACGAGCCATGCACGGAGTTCCGTAAATTGGCTGAAAGGTCGATCTGAACGAGTGATTACGAGGGGCTTGTAAAGAATTTCACGCAGTTTACCTCGCTTCGAAATTCCGCGGTATTACAAACGACTTGAACACTAATAAAAGTTTCTAGTGATGGTTACTACACAGTCCACAGCTATTTTCATTTTTCTTAGAATTTTAGGTTGTAACCAAAAAATCTAGTACCTACATCTTACACCATTTTGTTCGGCTAGTGAAATTTCGTGCTTCACGCAATGTCATAACGAAGTCTAATATCCCTGCAACTATACAGTAATTGACACGATGAATAGTTCGCAAAATAATCGAATGCTAATCTCCCATTGACGAGCTTTCATTCTCGTTTCCGCACAAATGTTAGGGCAAAATATTTCTCACGCTTCATTCGTGTTCTCAAGGTACAATGACTTGAAAGCTACTCAGCGTCACGCCATACATCAATCACCGACCATCACCAAACATTTTCCGATAGAGCAGTTTACGGTGTGCATTTCTGCTCTGTTACCCGAAAAATCTACCGTCATTGGATGAAATATGTCTCTTACTTTGAATAAGTTTCTTGTGGTAGTTCTGATAGTCGTAGAAATATGCTACCTATTCTTTTTCTTCATTTCGTGGCTAATGGTAAAAGCCGTTGGTGAATTTAATACTTCCGCTATTATTTGGCAGAGTAGGAATGCGATCCGCGAACGGAAGTCAGGGGAAGTGAAAATCTCGGTGGAACGGGCTGAACTGATTCTTATAAGACTTCACACCGTCGGAGGTGAATTGAATAGGCCTTTCAGCGTCAATGGCAGGATTAAAAATCTACGGACCGAGGACATTTCGGTTTACGATGCGAACTCTGTGTCTCCCTTGGGCAGAACTGGCGCGACAGAATCGTACCGAAGACCCCGGACTTCCAAGAAGGCAAATGAAAATTGAATACAGCCCTTCCGCATACTTTTTCCCGATCTCCAAATTTTCTTATTCCTTTCCGTCGCAGTCAGAAATCGGCTGATACCCTTCCGGAAAATCTCGTTATAAATCTCTTCAGCGATCACAATTCGTCCGCACGGTTTCACCTGAGTTACACATTTACTTCCCACTCGTAATCCAATCAATGGACGAGTGCTGCCATCCCTTCGACAATAATATTCACTCGTAAGGAAAAAGTAATACACACAGTGCTCGTATTAAGAGCAGCATTATTTCCTGCTCGCTGCTCTCCAATCAATTTCGATGATAGGTCGGATGCTTTTCTCCTAACTCAGTTCTCCGGTTCACGATGCCTGTCGTGGTTCAGTCACCCTCCACGATGTGATGGATGAAGCTCTCCGAATATTCGGTAGGCATGCGGTCATGCCTCGTTTAATTTTCCATCAACAAGCATGCCTTCCAGCATCATCCGAATGCCTTAAAGCCGGGCTGCATTGATGTGTTGTTATAACGTGAGGGTGTAACGCAGAAGAGATGGAAATCACATGTAGACATCCGTCAAGCTCAACGATGCAAACTCGACGCATTTCTTTTACTTCGATTTTCTCCCTGTACTTTATCCTGGTCCGCCGTAAACTTCCATCGTTTTATATTCTCTTCGTACCACGTGACCAGAATCACTCGGTGCAAGGGCGTTAATTTAGCAAAACGCCTTCGGCGCGTCCTGACATTTACGAATATCTTCTTTCGGCCTTTTTCATTTCTCTCGATCTAAAATGCCTCTGTCAAAAAAAGAGATCAGGATTTTCTCTCTTCACGGGATGAAAGCCTTCCCTCCTCGCAATTTAAAAGAAGATATCGACTATGATTCGGTGTCGATTTAACACTCATATGCGACGCTGAATTTCCCGATATTGACTACAAAGATTGTTCGATAGTTGTCCACACCGGTCAATTTCGGCAATTTTAACTCTACAATTATATACCGTGTAGGCACATCAAATTGAAACAGCAACAGCGGTGATTTGTTAATTGGACCTGATGATGACACGGTGAATCGCTAGTCAGGTTCGGCGTTCGATTTCTCATTACTAACTTTTTGCCTTTACCGTAGGTGTAACGGGGCATGTAAATTCCTCGTCATATTTCACCTGTTCAAACTCCATGAGCGATAGCTGAGCTTTTTGTCGGGTATCGAAGGATTCCTTGGGCCAAGATTGATTATGCAAACACGAATCTGATACGTCGAATCGGACGACACGGGGTGAGGGTTAAATCTCACCTCCGGAGGGTTAGATTACGATAACGATTTTGGTTCTAAGACAGAGTATCCGCATCACCGTCATCAAAAGCTATATTATTTTTACCAGATATACGTAAACCTCATTTCCAAAATTTCTGCAGTGATGCATCGGTCTTGAATTAAGAATATACAATAAAATCAAATAAGTAAATAGTGGCTGATCTCGGTAGGGAAGGTTACACCAATCGTTTTGTATTCCGATGATTCAACCGAGCTTAACACACTATACGAAGCTGATTTCGTTGTCTTTTCGAATCGAGACATACCGACCGGATTCTCTATTCGACCCCTTCACTCGGCGGAAATTTTCGACTTGCCTTCCGTAGCCGTTTCTTCACTTCCTCTAGGGTTTTTCTTATCCCGAGTCGTTTTCATTCCGCACTGTGGATGTCACGTTCCGTCGATGTGACGGGCGTGGCCCATCTCGATCATTTGTGATTCGATTCGACTCCCCTGCTCCTTCGGCGGAGTAAGTCGGGAATCTGCGAGACAAAAATTCGCTACCACAGCATTGTTTCGCGTAGTTTGATTCGTACGTGATTCGAACTGGAGGTCCGAATTTCACTTTTGGTTATCTCGGCAGCTGCGTAGATGTTTTGACTATGAATTTTTTCACAGTTGTGTTTTTTTGTGCGACAAGGTGTTCGACTATCCACAAAAAATTCAACCCACCAATCGACTTTCATACATTATTCACGATTGTCGCCAGCTCGCAAAACGAGCTGATTTTCATCGCCTCCGGCGTAACACGATCAATTCTTCGTACGCACCAATTATCAATTCGAATTAACGTTGGACTATTCGAGTTGTTTGAAGCCGTCTGCCGTGTCAAAGCGTATTATGATAAAGTTTGCGGAGCATTGTTGTAAACCGACGTATGCATGCGTATGGAACACACGCTATGCCATACATTCACACAGCTGTTCCAACGCGTCGGTAAATCAACCTGTTCGGAACAGACTAGGGATCGCGATGAAAGGCCTTTGCTTAATGGATCAAAAATTCACTGGTGCTTCTATCTCCTCTATGAGACGTGTCATGAAAATGAAATTATATATATAGAAAAAGAAAAAACATTCCCTCTACCCGCGTCAAAATTTTCGTGTCGGTTACCGTGGTTGGATTCGTGACTATGCTACACGTTCTACCTCGAGGTCTCTCCTGCCTACTCGAGCCAGAAATTGCGGCTCAGCAATCATTCCCTTCACCCTTTTTTGCGTGTTCAAAATATGTTACAATACCCTTTGCCAGCAGCAGTGTTATTCACGTTTGAGTGATATTTTAGTTTGCGTTATTCGAATATCCTCAATTTCATCTCTATTGCTGTACTTGCTAGAAATTTTCTTATTATTCGTGTTCACTATGTTGTAATAAAAACCATATCTATACCGTATTTGAACGGTTGATATTTTGTCGCACTTGGTAAGTTCTCGAAACTTTTAATCATTTGAATTCAAATAAAAATGATAAAAGTTAATCTCTTTACTCTCTTACTTTTTCACCAAACCCAGAGCCTCGTGCTTGTCTACCTGTCTAGTTATAACAATTCAAAAGTCTCCCAGCATTCGTACTCGCATTTACGTCACGTATGTTCATGAACCGTGACTTTCGAAACACCACCTCTGACGCACATGTGCCAGTCGACACGTTTGCTGGGTTTGAAACCATGACGTGGATCCCTCAAAGTTTATTTGACTATAAATTATTTCGTTCCGTCTGTAGGTGAGGGCAGGTCGCAAATGTGATATACCTGTGTGCAATTTGCAATTCATCGCAAACTTACAGCTTCTAATTTACGGAAGGGTTAAAAATACGATTAGCATAGAAAAGCTGACTCTATCGTGACTCACAAACGATCACCGACAGTTATTTCGTGCTTGCGGTTACATCTTATACCAGGTTATTTCCATGATGGGCCCCATAGGGACGTCTAATTATAGGCAAATCAGGGTACAGGAGCGACATTAACAAAAGAGCAGTGGAACTGTTTAGAGTCGACATGTATACCCTAGTTTGCCTATGATTAGAAGTTCCTGCGAGGAGTTGCGGGGAAATAAACCGGTATAACATGATGAAAAATGGATGAAACGGGAGTGTTTTAGCGGATACTTCACGGGTCATTTGGTACGTCGTGACCTCGGAAAATGGCTGTTATAATCTGTTGAGGAAATGAATAAGGCAGCTTAAGGAAATTGCTACTGTGACCATTACTACCGAGTCCCGGAGTTGTTACTCTAATCTCCGTGCTAATAAGATGTATGGTGTGAAATTCGAACCTGTGGTCCTGCTAGATACCGCTAATGAGTATTTTCACTTAGCCAGAGTTTGTTCAGTTAATTAGAGTAACGGTGTAGCTAATCCTACTAAACGTCGAGCAATTATTTTGATAAAAAATATTAAGCCACTCATTATTTCATGACTGCCATAAGAATTTAGTTAATTTTATTCTTTATTCTTCATATATATGATCTGGAAAAGAGATTAATTTACAAAATTCTTTGTTTCAAAAATACATTTCTCTCAATTGGCCTGAAATGCGGCCAAGAACCGTAGAACGAAATAGTGTTCGGAGATCGACGAAACTCTTTCCCGCTTGTGCACACACATTACATCCGTACATATAACTTCCGAAAGTAATAGTTATAGCTATTTGCCGCACCCTAAGCAAATTTAACCGGATCTGCCCTGAGGGCGCAACCTTTCCAGGAAAGTAGCCGGGTCGAAAGGTGAAGAGGATGTTGGTTGCCACGGGCAAAAGGCTCGTAATTCTGATCTGATCATGAGCTACATATCGTAGGTTGTCAATTAGAAGGGAGACGTTCTGGGCCAAAGCTTGCAGCAGCTAGAACTTTCAATTAGTGCCGAATAAGCAGAAGTTAGATCCGATTGAAGTTGGCTAATTGTGGTGGTTGTCAAGCACGATTTAAAGGCTTATTTAATCCGTCACAACTGTTACAAATAGTAACGGTTTCAATTTATTTTTCACTTCAATTGTTTTTTTCATTCGCAATATAATAATTTCGCAAAGTTCTCGGCATGTTAGCTTAGTTTCAACCAGATGCCCGGTATCACAGTTTTTTGTTCAGCTAATTAACACAATCAAGCCACTCACCCCGTTAAGCACGTTCTTAAGAACTTTTTATACTTCTCTGCGCGTTAACGGCCTGCTGCATGCAAGGGTAACCGTGTAGACATACGTGAGCTCGAAATACGTGCTGGAAGTGTTGTAGGTACTCCCTTATTTTTTCACCGCTGGAAGCCGGTGTTAAATCCAACCATACCATCGCACAGGAGCGCAAAATTAAGTTTGGACAATCTACAGTCACTCTTTCATACTTAAAATTCATTCGCCTTGCTCTGGACTCGGTAGGTTTTTTTTTTTGTTCTCTCATCAAAGGGTGGCGAAATTTTTCCAATCGCGCAGAGTAAGTAATATCCGAAAGTTTGTCACGCGCAGTTCTCTTCCCGTACAAATTTCGATCAATAGTTTCGTCCAATGCAAATTACTGCAGCTAAAACGAGACACCGACCGGAAAACCCGGGGAATCAAATCCTGTTGTTTCAACTTCTTTTTTCTTTTATTTGTTTTTTTTTTGACTGTTTTTTTTCACAGTTATTCGAAATACGACCAACGTCAAATCATGCAAGCTTCCACTTACTTCGACTTGTGAATCCTTTCCATCCGCGCTTGCAACAAAATTTGAAACGCTTTTGCACTTGAAATTCTCAGTCGAGGTTATTACGCCAGTGTCTGCAAGTGTTGTCGGTTATGTTATTAAAGGGGTTCCAATCCCTAAATGTTACAAACGGGATAACTTCTCAGTGTTATCGCGACTTCCTCTTGAGTTGAATGGAATGAAAATTCGCCGACGGTTGTTTCTCTCATGCAGGATTCACGGATAGCAGTTTTCTCCCACGCAGCGATTCGTCCAATTTACGCACAGATTCGTTCAGCGTAACTGCACCAAAAGATAAATGCAAAACGAGCGGCTGCTACGCGCTCGTCAATTACCTCCGTGATTAAAGTCCACACAATTTATCAATACAATTTATATTCGATCGCGAGTGCCGTAATGTAATACTTGATATGTGGCAGTTTTTAAGTGGCAATTGGTCTGATCATACAAATTAAGTACGGAAAAAAATTGTCTTCCTCAAGGTTGCGACTAATTGGAGAACCAAAAACAAAAACTACGATTATTAGGTGAATGTGATATACGTGTTTCTGATTTGGGGAAAAAGGTAGGGGAACATGGATAGAGAAATAAACAATCCTTGAAAAATTGATTGGTAAAAACTTACATCGGCGATGCTTGTCCCTCGGAAAGGTATAAATATTTTGAAGCACCTCACCTGAAGTGTGGGCCTTAATCTTATACACGCACTCACAAAGGGGGAGAACGGTCCAATTTGTGACATCTTTATCTATCCCACAGGACTCCGATTCCCATCTCACTTTGCATCCCCCTGCTTCGTTCCATATGCATCTATACATTCTCATAAAGCATGCACGAACACTACAGTTTGCGGTGCGTTCGCAAAGGGCTGGGCCAAGTCGAGCTTTGCCGAGTTATTTATCGTCCGCCTTTGTACATCCCAACCCACAACTCTCGTTCTATATCATGACTAGATAACAAGCGTGTATTGCGGGAACTGCTGACGAGACAGCGGACTTTCCACAGCTTGCTAAAAATCTTTGATCAATCCATTCAGTTATGATTCAGCAAAGATATAGTCAAGACTTTTCGCCGAGTCTTTTTGCGTCCTCGTTTAAGGTGACGAGTTTCCTCGCTGGAAAGCTTTCTCATTCGCGCCAACGGTGGACTTGCAGCTCGATTCCCAAAGGTCGTGAAATCGCCCCACCGTCATTTTGTCAAAGTTACCAAAGTACCGTCTGAGTTGGTTCTCTCGCCTCAGCTGGAGCTTCATTTTGTGCTTGCGAAAAGCAGGAAAGCCACGATTTTGCGAAAGAACTTGAACTCACATGGTGCTATAATGGTGAGCCGAAGGTGCGGAAAGTGGTTTTAGTCAGTAGAGTGTGGAGTGGCGTACGTTCCACGGATTCGAAAGTCATTTCACTCCGTAATGCGATGGACGGAATTTATCTCAAAGTTTGAAAAGAATTCACGGTTACCCACGCAAAGGGATAAAATCCGGCTGCTGCACAGTGGCAGATATTCTCATCCGGAAAGACAAACCACTAGTCAGATACGATTCGGTTTACGTCTCGTATCGCTCCACGATAGCGGATTTAAGACATCTAAATAAAGGTACAGACGTGCGAGAAATTCAAATTGCTAGAGAAATGTGAGAGAAGTGCAATAGATGAGAATGGAGGAAGCTGCGGTCCTGCACCAGAATGAGATAACGTTATATCAAGTCTTGGTTTGAAATTCCGAGCACATTCTCGTTGCCGCAGCAACCTCGTATTCCGCGAAGCGTTCTATCAACGGACGTTGGTGCTTCACTTTGTTCATGGACAGCGTCGTTTTCCATTTGTTACCTTTTTGCCAGCAGCCCGCGGTCCCAGCGGCCACTTCCTGACCGCGTTTCCTCCTTTTACCGAGAGCCGTATCCCTTATATACACGCCAATTTTAGCGAGCGAATAACGTGCAGGTCTTAAAGTCGCGCGAAAACAAAGTTTTCCCAGATTTCGTAACGAATACTCGTCTTGTTTTCGCTTTTCTTTCACGCTGTGAGTTTTCTGTATCCGCACATTATACCGTCACTTTGTCCAATTTTTAATTTTGATTATACTCATGTCGTCCAAGTGGAACGGCTGCACAGCGTCATTTTCCAAAGGCAAATATGCCGAGTGGTAGCCTCGGGTAATCAAGACGCTACATCGTTCGAAGCTCCAGGCCTGAAATTAATGCTACTTCCAATTTAGTAAGCTCGAGAGACGTCCGCGAAATTATGCGTGTAAAACTTTATTTTCAACTTTCTCCGTTGGACGAGCTAATCAAATTATAATGTATAATGGTGCCGGCATTTACACGATCAACGGTGTGTATTAGAAAACGAGAATAATCTCTGGAGCTTGAAATTATACGAATATAGAATTGAGGCGCAGCGCAATGTTCGTGATCGCAGATTTGACCGCGGTTGCCTGATTTGATTGTAGCTTAAAGCACGGAAAGCGTAGCCGCTTCGGTTTGAACTTAATGGTTCTATTAACTCCCTCTAATGGGGTAACCCTATCAGAAGACAGCTTGCGCTGATCTTTCGCAAAGACGAAGAGAAATTCTCGATTCAAGAGAGAGAACGAATAGGGGGAAGAAAATGAAGATTCTGTTGAAACTTCAAGCTCGTTCGAAACAAGGCTGGAAAGTTTTTCGATTTAATATACTCTCCTTCTTCCTCCAGGGCAAACCAAAACGTAACCAAAGAAGACGGGGCTGCTTTCGTAAGTATGCGGGCTTTCAGTGAGCTCCACGATTCGCTGCAGGCTGAACGAATTTCGGATCTCTCCGATCGAAGATGTCGATTGGATCCGGCGTGCACACGTGCGGCCATTCCTTCTCTGCGTGAAATAAAGAACAGTGCGTGTGACTCTCAATCCATGACACTTCGCGGTTGGCACGCGTGTGCGTTGAATAAAAGTTACGCCTACGAATTTTCACTTTTCTCTGTTACTGAAAATTTTGAAATTCTCCATCGGTAGCGACGACGGCTGTTGAACAAACTGAACGGTGGGATTGTTTCTGGGTTTCGGGGTCGTTTAAAAGGATTGCGGATATTCGATACCTCATCGTAAACGTCGGTATGAAAACCGATTTGTGCGAAACGTACGCTGCTGGAAAAGTTCCGAATCGTCGAGTCCGAGGGTAATAAAAATGCAAAAACGTTATCGCGCCTTTCTCGCATAAAATTCAGATTTCGACGAGGGTGGAACAGTGGACCGCAAATCGATTGAACGGCAGGTATACGTACGGCTGTCGAAACTAAATTTTTCGATCAAGTCAAATCCTCCCACGTAGCGACCATTCATGATGTATTCGATGATGACGGCTTCCGGCAAAAGACCTGGAACACGCTCAAATAGGTGGTCGACCTCGGAAGCGAGCAGAGCAGGGTGCTTTGGAAAATTTCAATCTCGTTGCTTAAGTTCGGCGGTGGGAAAATATTCTTGTACAATCGTGTGAAACCAGAATAAACGTTATATTACTCAATTAACAGAAAAAAGCAAAAGAAACAAAAAAAAAAACACACACACACACTCAATTCTTAATCCGAATGAGCTAAACATGTTTTTACATGCACATAAACCGAGGATTGTGTTACATACGATACCCGTAAATTCGATTACGTGTGAAACGAAATCAGAGAAGAACTACACGTGGATATTATCCAGCGTCAATTAACCCGATTTGGATCGAATCGCGTTTGCATTGGGCAAAGAGTGGAAAAAGCAAAAGAAGAGGGTGGATATTATCTGTTCGTTTGAAGATGGCTAGTAAAATATTTTAGTGGTATTCCATCCACGTGAAGGGGAGGTTATTTCAACACGCGGTATTTACAGGGGCCATGGAAGGCTGCAGGAAAGAGTTTATCACATACCTTATCTTCGAATCCGTGAAGATGTTGACACAACTTGTATACTTTGTTTTGAAAGCTTGAAAGGGTCGCGCCCTCCGTTTCGAATTCCCAGCTCTTAGGAAGGTCGTGCTCAAGTAGCAGGGGAGACTGCGACGTTTTTCCGATCCATTTCGAGGGAATACATCTCTTAGAGATTAAAAAAAAGTATAGAGAAATAAATTACGCAACGGATTAGGAGAATCTCGGTCTGAAATGGCTTTTCGACGTCCAACTGATCAAAGGACTTGCAACGTATCTCGCTGCCTTTGGAGTAACCGATTAAACCGAAATTAACAAGGGCTGCGCGAACTTCTGGCACCCAAGCATAAGCACCAGCAGTCCGCCGACTGTATGATCAAAGGGCTCGACGAATCATCATCCACACGTCAATGTGACCCGATGAAATATCTGAGGCGTAAGTCCTCTCGATGATTCACCGCGAAGTATAAACAAACGGTAACAGTAATGATGGTAAACAATGTAATGCGAATATTCACCTTGCTTATGTGATGCATGGGGGGTAATATTTTCATGGAAATTCCATTTATCTGACGAATCTGCTTTATTAATTTGACGAAGGTATTCTCTGTAATCTGGAAAGTCAGTTCAACAACCACGTGAGTCATTAGCAGGGGATAAAAGTGTGTCGTAAAAATGTATAGAAAATGATCAAGAATCATCTGTTCATTCAGATGTCGTCAATTACCTCAACGATGTGGAAGAACGTATTTTTGTACACCAGGAGCAGGCCGGTGATTGGTTCGTCGACGTAATCCGCAGTCAGAGAGTCAATTATTTTTGTATGTGCGTCGACGAGATCGTTAGGCTGGATTTCATGGCGCCCGACTACTATTATCCTTTGCAGAAACGTTGTCTGGAAATTCGAAGCACGTGTCAATTGTGTAGGGAACCGGCTTTGTCCACGGTTCGCCGTAGATTGGCATTTCCTACCTTCTTCTTATGGCCCTCAATGAAACGACAGATAACGGACAATGAGGATTCAAACAACAACTTTTGCAATAAAGATTCGTCGAATCGCGTACGAATGTTATCCTGCGTCATGTGCGCGATGTTTCGATTGAAAAATTACCGAGTGATAAAATATTTAAGAAAATTCATGACAGTATTTCAGATGATGTTGGTACTTGTATGATTTTACTTCCGTTCTTATCGGCGCCTTAAAAGAAATTAATATATTACCGTTAAATACACAAATCAAGATTAACCCGTTCACTTTATAATGAATATATTCACTCAAAATGTCTTTATTTCAGGAACAAAACACTCTTTGGACGATTATGAGATGTTTTGAACATGTTTCAGAAATTGAGTTATTTTTTTAACATTTGCGTTTTTCTCGCATTGTGAGAACTATTCTACAAAATATTTAGCGACAATCGATTTGTCAAAAAATGTTACCCCTATGTCGTACACTTGACAATTGTTTAATATGCATTACATCTCGAGAAAATAGTAAAAAATGAAAATCAAGATTGACTATAGTGTACAGAAAAAAAAAAAAAAAAAAGAATGAGTTAAAAAAATTCACAAAGACTATATAATCAAAAGCTTGAGGATTTTTCACTTCTATTAGAATTAACTGACGGCACGGAATGTGTACGTATTGATTAAACGTTACGTCGCGTAGCCTGTTGAACAAATAATACATAAAGTACTGTTATATAATTGAGATAAGAATTGTCGTTGATGCTTTTAATTACAAACTCCAGAGATTAAGTGTAATACCGTGCAAAATCGCATTACGGTCGTATCTCATTCGTATCGTATATTTATATTGGCTCACCCGATGAGCTGCTGATAAGTTTTCGCGCAAGTATTGAAGTACAGATTTTCTTGAAATCTCATCCATTTTAACCAATCAAAACCTCGATGATTTCATTAACTATTGGACAGTTTCATAAAATGCTACGAATTTTTAATGCTGTCTGAAATTAACGATGAAATTATCATATGAATATCCGTTAACCTCGCAATGTCGTTGACAAAACTTGAACGTGTACTCATTGAACAACGCCAATGAAGAGCTTTGAATGCTCCATCTTTTGTTCAATCGAGCAGCATTCCATTTCCATGATAGCAGGCATGCCGATATTTTCCGTATTCCAGAGGCCTAACAGAATTCTCAAACTAGCTTTAGGTAAGATTAAGCTTCTAGGCTCGTAGACTCCTTAGCTACAGTCTTATAATTCCGGACGGAAAGTCGTTGATTACTGAACGATGAGTCACGTGTCAAATTAACTCGAACTTGCGTCTCGGATCAACTCATGCGATATAGTTTTGAGAAGTTGCCATATTTTTCAAGTACCGATCATTGCACACGCGTTATAGGTTCGAAGATGTTTTACTCACACACTCGCGTGGAAGTTAGACTAGGATGAGACTGAAGATAGTAATTTTACCGTATCGAAACGCTGAAACAAAAATTACTGTATTGCACCTTTAGAATAACTCTAAGAGTTAAATTTAAAAAATCCGATTCTGTTCATGTTTTATTAACGGTTACCCAAAGAAACCCGTAATAATCTTGTGGGAATTGGATTTCAGTGAAATATTCTGAACTTTTTATGTGTTGTAGATCGTGGCACTCCGGAAAAAGTCTCCATGGCCACAACCCCCCTCTATGAATAGCTTGGACCCTAGAAAAATGCTCATCCTATATACAGTATTCCTTTGTGCAGGAAAAACTAGGAAAGAAATAATTATTTCTAATAAATAAATAGCCACTTTAAATGTATGGACTCGCCCCCTCCTCCAACCTTTATGATATTACCTGTAGATGACGTCATCTTAGAGAGTATAAAAAACGTCACCGCGTTTCAGATAAATTGCGACTCAGATTTTATCCCATAGCCTTGAAGTGGCCATGTTCGATTATGTGCCTAAGTTTTAAGCCACTGACCATAGTGGCTTAGGTGCTGGCACTCGTGGCTGCGAAGCGAAAGAATTTGGGTCCAAATCCCTAGCCTGTCAATCAAGTCCTGAAGGGCAACTTGCAGAAATTTAAGAAGGGTCACGCCGTTCAGTCGCCGAATTGTTGGTTGGTGCTTTGGACTCGGGTCCGGCTACACCTGGCCAAGGTTTTCGGCGGTTTCCTTTGTTTCTCGTGCAAATGCGGGGCTTTCTACAGCAACTGCCAAAAACCCGTGCTATAATCCTTACTTCCTCCCTTCTATTACGAATATAATTGTGATTAATGAATAATCATTATCATTATTGTTATTAAGTTTCGTTTATTAGTAATTATTATTTTTTTTTTCATAGTTTTTCTTGCACGAAGGAATACTGGATACAGGATGAACATTTTTCTAGCGCCAAAACTATCCATAGCGGAGGGTCGTGCACGTGGAGACTTTTTTTTAGAATGCCAAGATCTACAATGTATAAAAAATTCAGACGATTTCACGGAAACCCAATTCCCATAAGATTATTGCGGGGTTCTCTCGGGTAATCCTCTAAAGCTGCAAATAACGAGTCTTTGTAAAGATGCAGCATTACAATAAGGTTTCAAACTTCAGCCCGAAAGACTAGGCGTGTTGAAGCCACTTTGAAATGAGTTAGACACGAATACATGGTATTACGTAAAAAAAAAAAAAAAAAAAACCTTTTGCCGAGAGTTGGGTTTTTTCGGACAAAGATTTCTGTCTGCGGGAAAAACTAATACCTCTTATTTTCTATCTGCTTTAATTCTTTTCGTTGTAATTATTGGCTTCGCTACAATCTCAATGAACATTCTCACTATCCGAACAAAGATGAACGTATGATGAGGAAAGTAAGAATGAGGAGGATAGAAGAAAAAGAAAAGAAACCTTGGTTTTCTTGGTAATGGTTTCTTCCAAGAGAGAGACGTGGATGAAAAAAAATTAACGACCTATAAGATGAACTCCTGACTCCGACGCGTAAAAAAGTATCGCATTGTCTCAGACGACGACAAAGCACGCATTCAAGTGGTCGCATCGATAAGGACCCAATGAAGAGCAAAATAAACTCGACTGACGAAAATATAGGCGACTAATCAATCGGGTACTTGTTTCTTTTCAAAAGGTCTTTCGAAGCATATTTCAATGTCACCTGTCTCGACTACGAAACGTTAAACATATTTTCAGACGGGCTGGAATTATATTTTCCTTCCTGCGTTCACAGGTATTGATTAGGTACCTATCTATTACCGGTGTACCAGGATTAGGAAATTATTCATAGAAAAAATTCGAATTCAGACAGACTTAAAATAGTTTGATGCGAAAACTTTTTTACATTTCCGATTCGAAATTGAGAATTATTGAGAAAAAGGAGATGTCACAACGTCCCATAAAAGCTGTCGTTTCAATATTTCAACGAATTATATGTAATAAATTTTTGGCCAACCGCTTCTACATGTAAAAGCGAACAAAAAGTAAAGACGGGTGTAACGTTAATACTGTATAATTGTCCGAGATCGGGTTATAAAAAAAAACAGAATTTTTTTTTCGTCATTTTATCGAATCTGTATTTTTCAGCTGATGTAGATATTCGTTTATCGACGTGTCGGTAATTTTTTAAAATCATCAATTTTTGTAATCGACTTCGTTTCAAACATCGATTATATTGTCATCGATTATTTTCTGAACCTTGCAATTCCATAAATTTCCTGGCAACTTCGAGCGTTACCGTTGGAATCTGTGATTATGTTGGTATGATTATAGTATAATTATGTCGACCAATGACAATACACATGTATTGAAACGTATAATTTTTTTTTTTTTTGAAAAACTTCAAAAAAAAAAATTATACGTTTCAACAAATGAAAATTGCCTCGTGATTAATATTAATATTGATGATGCATATCCGCATTTCAATATTAGACGATCCGCATTTCAATATTAGACGGTCATTGACTGTCTTACGAGCTTCGCACCAAGAAGCGTAAGATTCCACAATGTAAACACACTTACAGACATTCTTACAAGTTGTGTCTCGAAGAGGAAGAACACTTTCTATATTCACAAATACACATGTATAGCTGACATAACATAGAAGTAGACTTCCATATTATGACACGATGAAGTTAGTTGCACCAGCGTATTATCATTGGTCGATTGATCATACCAACATAATCGTAGACTGTAATCTACCCAACGTAGCCGAAGTCAAGGTGAGTGAAAATTGATAAAAAATTTACAGTGTACTAACATTAACAATGGATTTCCTATTGCGTATCTGACTCTGTCCTCAACTTATCACAATTCTACCGTAGCTTCCACGATAAATTTGACTCCATCTCATTCTGTTGATTGAAAAATCGATAGTAATGGGCACCCGACACGATTACTCTGGATTGAAGATCAACTGTGATTACAAGGTTCAAGCGAGGCTATGAGCACTAAGATTTCTCGAGATTTCAAGACGGCAAAATCCCGGTTCATAATCTCTTGCCGTCTCTTGTGTGGCTGGTTTTTTGCTATCTGGTCGGTTGCGAGCGTGGGCAAGAGACGAGCTTAGATCACCACCAACAGGCGAACTTCAATTTCGACGTGTTGTTTTGATGAGGGGATGCGTACTGAGATTTCTTGAGATTGCAAGACTGCAAAATCCCAGTTCGCAGTCTCTTTTTGTCTCTGCAATCTCACTAAGAGATTTCCCAGTGCACAGCCTCTCGAGTTCACATGAATGGAAAAGAGCGCGAGGGATCGGCATACATGACGTATCAGTGCAAAAAGCTCATACACTAGTAACTTAGAAATCAATATTTTTAATAAGATTTATAAACAGACACTGTCTGGAGTGAGAGAATTTAAGGTACGTACGAGATCTCTCTGTATTTACGCAACTAGTGGATCAGCTAGAATAATATTTAGAGTTATAGCTTACAGGAAGCTAATAAAACAACAATCCAGAACAGAAACGATTCGCATTGCATCCATTCTCAACATACGTCAAGACGCTATCGTCAGTGTTGGAGAGTGTCTAGAAACAAGTAGCTAAAATGCAGCAGAATCTTGTTACCTATCTGTATCTAGATACTTTCCGAATCTGGTATTTTGCTGCTGTAATGAGATACTTTTTTTTTGTACTTGTATCTAAGCCAGTAGATACATGCAAACATATATAACGTTCGTTTGATCGCTTTCAAGCCAACTATGAGACAATCATTAATCTTTTTTGGATCTTTTTAGTCAATCCATTTAGCGAATTAATTTTTGTCTTATCCTCCATACAAGTTGAATCTGGTAGAACTGGCAAAAGGGTCGTTCGTAAAAAAATACCTCGATTTTTACCGTGCTCTGTGATAAAATGCGTTTTGTCTTATTTACATTGCAATGCCTGTTTTTAGAAACGAAAAAAAATTAAAAAATATGTTTTTCACTTGAACAGACACCTTCGAGATTGTTCGAAATATTATATAATCTATACCATTATGTGAAAACCTATACAGAATAATTGGCATAGTGGACATAGGTTATTGATTGGCGTTGAATTATTTTTCTCAAAAGTCTGAGCATGAAACCGCTATCCGTATACACATAGAACCGTCGATAAGTGAACACAGAGTGACGCTAAAGGTTGATCTGATGTGATTCCAAACTAAGACTTTGGAGAAAGTGTAAAACAACATTTTTTTCACTTATAACTATTCTGCTAGACTTACTCGATTCAAGTGATATAAATTATTAGAAAAAATTATTCTCCCAAAAGGATTGATTCAAAAGTGTGAAAGATCATAGAGAGAATACATTCAAATGGTATAAAAATGCTATCATTTATAAGTGACATCTGACAATGAGTGGGTCCCGAAGAAAAACTCCGAACTGACAGAGAATGCTCTATATTAAAAAACAAATGAAGTACAGTTAACTGTATAAACCGTGATTGTGTTTTTTTTTTTCAGGGAAAAGAAAAAATGCGACCCGATTTCCTAAGGTTTCTCACATTAATCCAACATGAGTCCGAACTTTTAATTTAACAAGACTGTTAATCACATCATCTAATCAAAACTGTATTCCTCAAAGCTCATCACTGTGTCAATCGTATTCATGGCGTATCGGTGCTAGGGTCATGCATTCAATTCTTCAGCTTATTGATAACAGACCCGTCTATCATCCATGCAAAATACACATAACGTATTGTTTCGTGCAGACCAATTGACAAGTCTGGCAACTGGAGACCACAATACCAAAATAGATATTCAAATTCAAACTGAGATATGTTTACGAGTATACCAATAACGAACCCACATCTTCCACTATATTTTTATCACCGAGAAACATTATAATCTTCAAAATTCTGCCTCCCCGCTTCTTTTTAATACAATGAGAAATTCAAATTTTCAATCCTCCATCACTTGATTTCTGCCTCTCAAGCAAAAGGATACCACTGTAATCACGAGGTATATCGAATGATTTTGAATTTCCAAATTTTAATATCGATACTATACACTTTCCCGTAAAAACGTGAGTTGCATAATGTTTACAATATGCTGGTAATATTATCATATGCACCTTGAAGTTCCATTATGGATATATGTTTCATTGTTTTTCACTTAATTCCTGGCATTTTATTTCCCCCGTTGTATTTTTTATGAATATATTATATTTTTTCAGTGGCACATAAGTTCGTCTTATATCACGTCATTTTGTATTTCCATCAAAGTCTTTCCTTTCGTTTCCGACACTAGGAACCAACCAAATATTGAAGATATCACCATAAACACAGCGTGAATCCAGTAGACGTAACTTTCATGTATCAACTCGAGCAGCCATTGGTAACCGTATATTCCAATGAATGAAAAAACACCCGACGACACAGATGAAAGACAAGCGGCCAGAGTCCGTATATTTGATGCAAAAACCTCACTGACCATGATGTTGGGAATGTAGCTGACGCCTAGGTTGAACCAGATTTTGAACAACACCACAGATAATATCGGTAGCCATTGCAACGTGGCCGGATCGTGTCCAATGCTGAGAAAGTAAAAGTGTGTTCCAAGAGAGGTCATGGAAACGCAAATACCAGCACTCGAGACTGCCCACATTGTTCTTCGACCAGATTTTTCTACGAAGTACATCGCGGTCCACCCTGCTATGAGTCCAACACTGTTTACTATGACGGGAACCGTGGAAGGTGAAATCGCAGTTACCGATCCTCTGGTCATAATAATTTCCATGTAAGCGGACAAGGGAACCAAACCGCTGCATTTTGAGAACATGATCAGCGCCATCAATATGAGTCCATTATTTCTGTTTCGGGAGAAGTTGAATTCTCGGACTCGATCGACGAACGACACTGATTTCTCAATGGTGACAAAGTTCTTGATGGACTCCACCTCGAGGTGGACATCTGCCTTTGAGTTGTACCTCAGAATCGAGTTTTTGGCATCGTCCAATCTGCCCCTGCTCACCAGATAATACGGCGATTCAGGTAACCACAAGAATATAGCGATGAAGTATATGTTTGGAACGAGGGCTATACAGGCGAAAACCCTCATCGAAATGTAAGGACCCATCGCGTTTGCCACCACTATACCCAGGACCACTCCGGTGGATGCCATAGTCACCATGGCACCTCGAATGTTCGGGCTACTAATGTCTCCGAGGTAAAGCGAGGTGCTCATGTACGAAATTTCGCCAGTCGCCCCGCTGATGAATTTAGCCACGTAAATCCAGCCTGCGGAGTTCGCCGCGATGACGAGGATCCACGAGAGAAGTATAGTGAAACCGTTTCCGATGATTGTTCTTCTGTTGCCGAAGTATTCGATGCAAATTGCACCGAGGATTGCACCTGATATTTCGCCCAGGGTGCTGATCGACGCTATCCAGGAAATATCATTCGTGGTCACGGGAAATGGGGAATTTCCGGACGCAAATTGAGCCAGGTACGGTGAGGTCCAGCCAGCCCATAGTCCGCTCAAAAATAGCGTTGTCATCGCTAAGTAAAATTGGAAACAAACGGTAAGTAAATAATTCACGGAATATGATCATCGGTCGTTACCTGCGAAACCGCCTATCCATTGCAGCCAAAACACGTCTGCGGCGAACATTTCGCGCACACCGAAAACGTATTCCCAAAATTATACCCCGTAAATCAACAAATCTCGTATTACTTTAGTGACAATTATGCCGAACTCGGATCGAAGTCATGCCTTCAAGCATCGCAGAACCACTATTCTGCGTTTATCTATAAACTGCGAATGCCGCCTATCACTACCTGATTTTAGCTTGATGTGGAGTGGGAGTTTGTGTACATAACAATGTCGTCACAGCACTGACACACGGACCTTACTTCAATGTACACCGACGTATGAGATCTGATAGTTCTACTTCAGTTCTACTTCTACTCAGTTTTACTTCACTTTGTTATGACTATTTATCATGTGTTAGATGAACGGTTCAGCCAACGCATTAATTGCAACCCATTTTTTACACACTTCTGTAGAATCACATACATACACGACATACTGGATTTGTTTATACCGCAGTGACAAAAATCGTTATGGGAAACGAACTATTAAGCATTTAGACTTGAAACTTTTTTAGAAGTTCTTAAATGCTATCTTAAATGGTTACTTTTTGAAATTATACATGTTATATAACAAAATATCAAACTGCCAGATGACACCACAGACCCGTTTTTTTCTAGTTAGGTGCTTGAAGTTATCGATGAAAAGACGTGGGGTCGTTCGTATCCCAGGGTATCGAACAGGGATCAATGGAAAGTAAAGAAATCATTTTATACTAAACTTCGTAAGTTGTCACTTTATGAATAGTAAATATTTCCGTGAGACATTTCACAGACAATGTGCAACTCAGCGCGAGATATCAACACTGGCTGACAACCACGGTTTAAAATTACCGAGCTTTACAATCGAAAGCTTACAAGAATACATGCCTTAACGTTAAATTGAACAGCTTTACAGATACAAATATACCAGGTTTTCAAAAAGAATTTACTTTTTCTTTTTATTCAATCACTATACTTCTGAAAGTATTCTTCATTTTACAAACGGTTGAGGAAAAAAAGTTTGAAACATTGAGCGTACGAATTTACAGAACGATATTTTTTAATTGACATATTCACTCTGAATCTTCTTTGTCCTTTGACAACGACCAAACAATTGACACGTGTCTAATCTGAGAAAATATGGAGTGAGTTTTCGAAAAACTTAAAAGTTTATGAAATATACGCTTTATAATCAAATCTAACATTCGTCGTAATTACTAAAAAAAAGTATTGTATAAATAAACGAGGTCAAAGCTGTGAAAACCTGCAAACTAATTTGTCACAATTGCGAAAGGTAATATATGGAAACCGAATGATGAAACGAGGTGAAAGCGAGGCGGAATTCTAAATGGATGTTCATGATAGGTTTTTTATATTTATATATTTTATTCATGCACATAATATATGCATTTGTATACAAAACAATTAGAATAATTTTATAAAATTATTATACCTTGTTATATTACAATGGCGATGAAGAAAATTTGATCGACGAAATTATTCGATATTTAATTTAAATTATTGTAATAGAAAACGGGTATTCTGTTACAATTGCACGATTTTGTTGGGTGCCTGGCGTAATCAATGCGTCTTGAAATCTTTACCTTCGTTTCGGAGAGGTATTTTTGGAGAGATCTCCGAAGGGTGTTCAAAACTTAACGCATCAGTACAGAAACTGAGAAAAAAAAATGTTGCGCGTACCAAGAGATTATTTAGGAAAAAATTGTAGTAGTTTCGCAAGAAAATAGTTCAGCCCCCGCGATCTGGCAGACTGCTTTGCCGTAAGTAAATACAAACCTCATTCTTTCATTGCAAACACATCATAAGTCGTGTCTTACCACTGATTATGAGAATTTTATTCACTGGAAAACTTTTTTTTTTAATGTACGAAACATTAGATGTGTACTGAATTATGTGGCGGCAGACAAAATTGAACTACATTATACGCAATTTATCATGAATTAATTTTCCATTCAATAACAGCATGTTTGTAGTATTCGATAAACAGGCGAAATCAATGGTCCAGCTAGTAGCAATTTTAAACCGTGATTGTGACACATAGATTGTTTTTCTGGCCCTATGATGTAATTCTAATTTTTTTCACGTAAATTTGTAGCTCTTCAACCAAAGTAATGGGATGTTTGTCTTGACAATCTCTCTATAAGTTAAGATAGGTAAACTGATTGCAACTCTCCTTATCTACGCGCACTGTCTACCTCATTGGACCGTTGTGTAAGTTCTGTTGCCAAAACCCAATATAACCGTTAGATGTTGAATCACAAAACGTAGATATACTCTCGATTGCCACAATATGATTGAAATGCTTAAAGATGTCACTTCTTCATCATACTATTTTGAATTTCTATTAGCGTCATCCGTTTCGTGTCTGGTATTACCAACATACCAAAAATAGTAGATACGAGCATCAAGATTGCATATATCCAGTAAACGTAACCTTCGTCGACGAAATCTGAGAGCAGCTGGTACATTTCGATTGAAACAAAACCAAAAATAGCCGCAGATAAACAAGATATTAGAGCAGCTAGACCTCGAATGTTCGCTACAAAAAGCTCACCGACCAGAATATGCGGAATGCTAAGAAGTCCCAAGTTGTAGCAAACCGCAAACAACTTCATGGAGAATATCGGTAACCATTGTAAAGAGCGTGAATCGAACCCATCAGTTAGAAGGTAAAAGTGAGCTCCCAGCACCGCCATGGATACAAAAAGTCCACAGCTTGAGGAGACCCATATCGTTCTCCGTCCAAATTTGTCGGAGAAATTCATCATTGAAAATCCAGCGAGAACTCCGACTCCGGTCGTTATAATTACCATGGTGGCAGGTGAAATGACGGTGACCATGCCTCTCGTCACGATGATCTCCGAGTAAGCCGTGAAAATGTTCACCCCAGAGGATTGAGCGAAGAAGTTCAATGCTATTATCATCAATCCAGATTTCTTGTTCCGAAGAATATTGAACTCTCGGAGACGACTGAAAAAAGTCGCTTTATTTGACGAGGCGACGAATCGCTTAATAGAATCCACCTCGACTGAGATATCTGCTTTTGGGTTGTATTTCAGTATGGCCTTCTCCGCGTCCATCACTTTGTTTCTGCTCATGAGATGATATGGAGATTGAGGTAACAATGCGAAAGTGATAGTGAAAACGGCGGTTGGTACGAGACTAATACATGAAAAGATTCTCATCGATACGTTGGCGCCCATTGTATTACCGGCAAGAAGTCCCAATGTTAAACCATTCGTCGTCATGGCTATCATAGTACCTCTCAAATTTGGACTCGAAATTTCACCGAGATAAAGCGGAAAGCTGATGCCAACCAACTCGGCTCCTGCCCCAGAAATGAACCTGGCTACGTAAATCCAGGTCACAGAATTCGCTGCGATTATGAGGATCCAGGAGAAGAGCAGTCCACAGCCAGTGCTGATCATCGTCGTCTTACCGCCGAAGTATTGGTTACAAAGAAAGCCGAGGACCGCTCCTAGCGGACGTCCCAATTGATAAATCAACACGATCCAAGAGCACTCGACTGCAGAGGCGGGAAATGGCGACTCGCCGGATGAAAATTGAGCTAGGTACGGTGAGGCCCAACCGATTGTCAAGCCAATCACGAACATCATTGTCATAGCTACGGAATATGTACAAATAAAATGTAAATGAGTAAACGAAGAGGAAAAATTGAATATCTCAAATGTCTGGTCACTTACCTGCAAGACCTCCGATCCATTGTAGCCACAAAATGCCGGTTAGTGACGATTGACTAAAACCGAAAACCATACTGTGAAAATCCGAATGTAGAGTTTAGAAATCGGCCCGGGATCGATTACTGGTACAAATTAGAAATGAGATCTCAATGGATCAGCGTCCAGTTTGTAACTGATCCGGACCCTGCTACCACGAGACATATTACGAAGAAGCATAATCAGACTGATTCTCTACTAACGTATTCCGTTCGGTTATGTCGGACTGCATGACGAGACGACGTTGCTATATAAACTACGTGCGTAACTTCAGTAATATGGCTTATCTACTAAATTTGTCGATAATACCAAGTCACTTCGCATTCGCGCGATGCATTTTTGCCCTTTAAAAAACGACATTGACTAACATTTCTTATCTGCCAAAGGCATTGAATACTTCTGTGCGTCACTATAATATCAATCGTAGTTAAATATAATAGAGCTACTGCATTGTATTAAAAACTATGTTCGAATGGAATACGTGTGGTTTATTTTTCGAAAAATTTTCCAAATTGGTATATCGTAAACTCAAACGTATCAACTTTATTCCTATGTACTCTCAAACTGCATCCGTACGATCAACGGTTCGATGTATGATATACCTCTTTGTTACGTCGCCGCGTCTGTACTCGGCCACCGAGGCAAACTTTCGGCTAAAGTACACAAAATTCAAAAAACGCACCATGTGTGATTTTCTCGATTTCAATTCAAAATTGTAATAACGTCACTTTTTCAATCGCATAAATTATTTTGCTATATCAGTAAAGGACCTTCGGAGGATTATTGAAGTGTACATGTTTTGGATTTAAATATCATAATTCAACACTATGGCCGGTAATTTCGCGGAAATGAAATAATCACAATTGCCACGGTCACCGGTAACATTATGTGCATTAGCATACGTCACGTGCCGTACATCGATTTCTCATCGAAGTACAACGTGTCTATAGCGGTAAATGAATATAAAAGAACTCAGTCTATCAACCAGCAGCATTTTGAAATCTTGATTAATATATTTGATTAACTTCCTACGTATGTCATGATAATAGGTTTGAAATCCTACTAATAACACTTAAGATTCGGTCTGCTGTCTTCATCGTCTTTGATTTACCGTAATCTAACTTGATAAAGAAATCATCTATAATGCCACATGCCACGTATTTGTTAAGAAATCATTCATTTAGATGCATAAAATAATCACAATTTTCAATCTCAGCACTTTTATTAGGAAAGTTGCGAAAAACGTAAAAAAAAAAAAAAAAAATAGGTCGTAAAAAACGATTATTTACGATGTCTAATGATCACAATATTTTGCACCGCAACACGTCCAACGGGAATTTTTGCAAGCAATGTTACGTTGATTCGTTTGTCACCTTGTACTTCCTTAACTTAAGCAATGTCATGTTAGCTTGGAACATCTTTCCGAGTTGGACCGAAATTTGCTGCCACTATCCCGATCTACGTGTAAAATCTTATTAACAGGCATGCGTATCCCAGCCGTATCGAGGACACTGCACCTTACAAGGTAGCATTCGTTGTAAAGTTCCTGAGAGGCAGCGTAATTGTTAAATCGCGAACCACGATCATATGCTCGGTGACCGTAAAAAGATAAGAATCCGAAAGTTACTTTTGCGTCATGACATTTTGAATCTCCGTGAGTGTTTTTCCCTTCATCTCTGGCAACAGCATTAGACCAAAAATTGCAGATAAGGCCGTCAATATTCCGTACATCCAACAGATGTAACTTTCAGGAATGATCTCTAGAAGATATTGGTAAATTTGGACTGAGGTGAAACTGAAGATAGCTGCAGACACACATGAGATGGCCGCAGCTAGATTTCGGATGTTTGCTGAGAAGAGCTCGCTGAGTAGAATGGCTGGAATACAACTGAGTCCCATGTTGTAACAGATCGTGAATAAAATCATAGAGATTATCGGTATCCATTGCAATGGGCTGGGGTCGATTCCGTCATTGAGGAGGAAAAAGTGTGTGCCCAACGCTGCCATAGCTACAGAAATTCAACAGCTCGAGAAAACCCACATCTTTCTTCGTCCCAATTTTTCGGTCAAATACACCAACGCCAATCCAGCCACGATTCCGAGGCCGTTTGCTATAATAGGCACAGTAGCAGGTAAAATGACGGTCACCATGCCTCTAGTCACGATGGTCTCCATGTAAGCCGCTAAGGGGTTCAGTCCACAGGATTGTGCAAAAAAGACTGATATTATTATCATCACACCAGACTTCCTGTTTTGGACGATATTGAACTCTCGAAGACGATTGGCGAAGGTCACGGTATTTGTTGTTCCCACAAATTGCTTGATAGATTCCACCTCAACAGTGATATCTGCCTTTGGATTGTATTTCAGTATCGACTTTTCAGCGTCCTCCATTTTGCTCTTACTTGTGAGGTAATAAGGAGATTGAGGTATCAATATGAAAATAAGAACATAAGAGATAGTTGGCACGATACTTATAAATGCGAAGGTTCTCATCGACAGGCCCATCGTATTACCGGCAAGAATTCCCAGAGATAAGCCGTTTCCCGTCATGGCTATCAAAGCTCCTCGAATATTCGAGCTTGAAATTTCGCCAAGATACAGCGGAAAGCTGATGCTGCTCAACTCGGCTGCTGGCCCACAAATAAATCTGGCCACGAAAATCCAACTTACAGAATTTGCCGCGATGATGAGGATCCAGGCAAAGAGCAGATCACAGCCAGTACCGATTATCGTAGTTTTGCTACCGAATATTGGTTACAAACAAAACCAAGGACCGCTCCTGGTAACCGTCCCAAGAAATAAATCGACGCGATCCAAGAAACCTCATCCACTGAGGCGGGAAATGGGGAAAGCTCAGTCGAAAATTGAGCCAAGTAACGCGAGGCCCAACCGATTACCAAGCCAACCGCAAACATCATCATCATCGCTGCGTAATACACGAATACGATATAAATGCCAGAGAAAAAACTGGAAAGAATCAAGCCTTAAATGTTTCTAATTCGCTTTCACTCACCAGCGAAGCCTCCGACCCATTGCAACCAGAAAGTGCCGTTAGGTAATAATTGACTCAGGCTTAAAACCATACTGTGAAAATTGAAGACTAGAGATTCAAAATTACGCTGATACACAATGTGGTATATGAGACTGGTTTCTTGACTGCAACTGCAGATGTATTTTCCAGAGGTGCGGACCAACTGATTACGTATTAATGTATTATCGTATATCCGGTTGTATCGTAGAAAAATCTGCGGGTTCGCGTACTTATCATTTATCATCAAGATTAATGCATCTGCAACGGGCTGTTACGTGATACACGTATATAGCATTTACATTACACCTTATCTATGTAATTTGACAAGAGTACCAAGTTCATCTAAATTTGGGCACTGTATAGGTATCAGCATATCTTTTAGCCATTTACCGATATGTCTTATCACACAGAGGTATCAGATATATTTATATGCACTGTTTGATCAACCTGCAAACTGTATCAAAGCAAAGTTGTAATAAAATACGAAAATTAAATGCAAAAATCTAAGCCGCATTGCCATGAGTGGTTCAAATTGAAGCCGTTGATTACATTTTTTGAGAAACAGGAAAACTGATACAAGGCTGCAACGCCTAGTTCGAAACTTTTAAAGAATATATTTGGAGCAAAAACTACTCTGTGTATTATTTCCTCGTGTTATTACTCTGCTGCTTTATTCTTATGCCTGCGACTTCAATAATATACAACTCCGGAAGCTTCAGCTTATCCTGCTGTCAGCAGCATGCTATGATTTAGCATATTTTCTGTAATATTGTAGGAATCATTTTAATACATGTCATGTCCAATTACATAAACTTGGTACTTCTCGCAATCTTTTGGGAATTTCTGAGCAGCCCACGATAAAAGTTTACACTCATGAGTTTATCTTCATCGTATAATCAAACGTCGTTTTATGTTAACACAATGTTAACAGCAGGATAAGTCCTGCAGATTAAGCAGATTACGAAACGGATTTATACTTTCAACAAATTCGTACGTAACAACTCGTCGGATTTTTAAAAAAAAGACGGAAACGGAAAAGTCAAGTGACATTGACAATAGGTATGTGATAAAACGAATTGAACAATTTAAATTGTTAAACTTACATTCGTATGCACAACATTTACATACCTATATTCAAATGACTTGGCCGCTTGTGTATCTTCATGATGATATACTTCGAAGTTTATCCATATTGCTTGGATATAGATTCGGTGAGAAGAATTTGCACTTTTCATTTATTATATTCCATCTTACATAACCTTTGGTAAAAACACCATCTGAAATATATTCAATCTACATAGTAAAAAAATCATCTATTTATATGTTATCATGTCTAACGATCACAATTCTCACTGTAACACGTTCATCGAAAAGCTTCACAAGCGATGAGATCTCAATTTTTTTTCGTTCACCTCATAGCTTCATAACGTAAACTATAGTTTGAAGTACTTGGTGAAATTGATTAAAACGGCCAGTTGCTGAGTGAATGAACACAGAGAAATGACTAATGAGGGCAGAATCATTGCAATCCATCACGCTTTACTTCTCTGTCATGAAATCTTGAATCTCCTTGAGCGTTTTTCCTTTCATCTCTGGGACTAAAAAGAGTCCAAAGATTGCGGATACAGCCATAAAGATTGCATACATCCAGTAGATGTAACTTTCATCGATAAGTTCTAGCAGGTACTGGTAACTGTTAACCGAGGTGAATGCAAAGACAGCCGCAAATGCACAGGAGATGGAGGCGGCTAAAGTTCGGATGTTTGCTCCGAAAAGCTCGCTGAGAAGAATGGCTGGAATGCAATTAAGTCCCATGTTGAAACAGATCGTGAATAAAATCATAGAGATTATCGGTATCCATTGCAAATGTTTGGGATCTAGTCCATCGTTCAAAAGGTAAAAGTGTGTGCCCAGCGCTGTCATAGCTAGGCAAACTCCGCAGCTCGAATAGACCCACATCCTCCTTCTCCCGACTGCATCAGCCAAATACATCATAAGCAATCCAGCTACGATTCCTAATCCGTTTGCTAAAATGGGCACAATGGAAGGTGTGACGACGGTGACCATACCTCTCGTCACGATGGTCTCCATGTAAGTCGCTATGGGGTTTAGTCCACAGAATTGTGCGAACAAGTCCAAGATGATAACTGTCAATCCAGCCTTCCGGTTTCGAGGGATGTTAAACTCGCGTAATCGATCGATGAAGGTCACGGCACTTGTTGTGGCCACAAACTGCTTGATGGTTTCGACTTCAACGGAGATATTTGCTTTTGGGTTGTATTTTAATATCGACTTTTCCGCATCCTGCATTTTGCTCTTACTTGTCAGATAGTACGGAGACTGAGGTATCGATATGAAAATTAGAACGAATGAGATTGTTGGCACGAGGCTTATACACGCGAAGATTCTCATCGAGATGTAAGCACCCATTATGTTACCGGTCAGAATCCCCAAGGATAAACCATTCAGCGTCATAGCTATTAATGCACCGCGGATATTCGAGCTTGAAATATCTCCAAGGTATAAAGGAAAACTGATGCTAGCTACCTCGATGGCCACCCCACAAATGAACCTTGCCACATAAAGCCAGGCTACAGAATTTGCTGCGATAACTAGAATCCAGGACAGCATTAGTCCACAGCCGTTTCCGATCATTGTAGTTTTGCTGCCCAAGTATTGGTTGCCAATAAAACCGAGGGCCGCTCCTGGCAACCGTCCGAGCTGGAAGATCGACGCGATCCAAGAAACCTCGTCGACTGAGGCAGGAAATGGAGAATCTTCAGTCGAAAATTGAGCCAAGTAAGGCGAAGCCCACCCGATTGTCAAGCCAACTACGAACATCATTATCATGGCTGCGGGACACCGAAATTGAGTATCAATGTTGCATGAATTGTGCAAAGGCGGTGAAAAATTACATTCAATAATATGTCAACCCACTGCCACATACCTGCGAAACCTCCGATCCATTGCAGCCACAACGTATCGTTGGGAAACGGAGAAGTCAAACGGAAGATCATTCTCTCAAAATTGATGACTGTGATTTTCAAAACCGTCACTAATTTCGACAGGCCCACGTCTTGCTTTCAAAATTGCCACAAGACCAGATGTTACTAATTTTGACTAATCTGCGCTCTGCCTGCACCTCACTAGCGGACTGAGCGCATTCGCTGCTGTGTTGAGAGACCGATAAGTACTGCAGATTAGGTGAGAGAGTCTGAAAATATCTAGGCGCAATTACTCGGGCCGAGTGCATAGGCTAATACGATCCATCACATCACGTGGGCATAAAAATTTGATATATACAGCTTATCTGCTCAAGTTGACTAGACATACATGTATCATATATATATATACATATATACATATATATATATCATACCGCTCAAATCCTGCTGCTCACAGCAATGTATGTTCTGCACATCGCAACGACTTTGGACAAATGACGTTCACGAATATATCTTATCGCGATGCTGGATTTCACCGTGCGTATTCGAATTCGCAGCATCTAGTGGCACATGTTCTTTCCAGTGCTACCACTTGAACCCACGTATATATTTTCTTCTATAATCAATGCTGCTTGCATTGTAACGTGTGCTGACTGTTCTCGAAGCAATGGTTTACGAGCACGCAACGTTAGTGCGGATGTCTCTGCCTGGTTGGATAAAATTAATTAATAAATAGCACATCCTAAAAAAGGTCGAAACCAGAGCCAGTATTGCCGACCCGAAAACACCCTGACCTTTTTGTAAGTTTCGCAGACTCGGGAATATCCAGAGCTGCCTTCCTGCTCAGATTTGGGTTAAGAAACCGTAGCTGATAACACCTGATTCAATCAATTACAACAGCTGAACTACAGACCAAAACGACTGCCGTGGCAGCCTACCGGGCTACGTTTTGTAAAAAAGTTGGTTTGTAATGTTGGGAGTTTCACAAAATCAAATTATAAAGTGAATAAAATAAAAAAAAAAAAAAATTAAACTCAAAGAGTACAGTATTTATCGGTTCTGTTCACAATTTACCCTACTCCATGAATGACTAGTAATCTTAACAATTCTTGATCTTCGAAATCCCCCGCTATCGTGGATTCTATAAATCTTTCGAACTTTATCATTTGAATTTAAGGGCTATTCTTGAAAATTCCAAGTGAAGCTAAATTTGTGAACGGGCTCTAAATAAGCGTCACCACATACGCGGTAAGAGAGCTAGGCGCTCTACCTGAGATCTGTTGAGGAGGCCTTATGGAGCACCTCTATTTATACCGCCCGAGGTCCTCTCGAGACTTTTCATTGACTCCTGTCCTTTCGATAGTCGATGGTCATCTCCGTCTGGTCACTTGGACTGTCTTCGGAAATGATCGGTAATCGTCGTGTCCGTGGACTTTCATTTACCCTTGACCATTGCCGGAGTTCGTCGGGTCGTCTGTATGTCACTGTCAGCTGGTACCGTGCGAATCCAATCCAGTTGACCGTTTTAATCGTTAAGTTGTTTTGACGCTGCGGCCTCAGAGCTCGAATCACTGAAGAGCCACAAATTAACGTTTACAGTAATCGATACCCGCGACGATTGAAATATCAGGTGTCAAATGAATAGATAATTTTGTAAAGCGCTAGGCTTGTTGCTAGGCTGATTTTTCGCAATCGGCAACTTACTCGATTTTTCGCAAAGCTTACAGCTACCTCTCTTACTGTCAATTTTTGTAAACAGCTGGAACGGGGTGCTGTTGAAGCAGTGTCACTATCAGAATTTTAATTTTTCATCGAGCAGTAAATTGGTAGAAGACGTAGATGATTGCGCAGCTTCTTCTTTTTCTTTTTCGGCAACCTTGAATTTGCAAAAGTGAAGGGCAAAAATAAAACAAGGCATCGGTAAATACTAAAGCTGTAGCTCAGCTATCGAATTGTGGTGGTTCGGAATTTCCTGTTACGAAATCCCAATCCTCGACCAGTTATCAAAAAATACTAAACTGCAAATTGAAGTGACATGAACAAAGGTCTGAAGCTGAAATTGAGTCTGAAAAGTAGCACCGATCGCCACATTTTAGAAAAATCTATACTTCTGTATGTAGAGTGCAGTGTTGGGCATTATCCAATTACTTTTTGTAATTAATGTTGAAAAAAAATCAATGACAAATTACGAAAGTAAAATCACAGTAAAAATTTAAAATTGATAGGTTGGAAATTGAAGGCACTAGTTGTTTGCCCGTCTTGAAAAACATCGTTTTATTTCACTAGCCACTTCACCGCCATTTGGTTTTAACATAATAAAAGAAAATAAAAATCCCTTCTACTTCAAGAATTATGTTAACATGTATGAGAAACAGAATAAAAAAATTTTAATTCATTTTTCTTAATTAAATTGATTAGATAAACCTTGATTTCGTGTACGCAAAATAATAATACCTCTTAACGGTGAATTGTAATCTGTTCGATCGCCGTCCGACCTGTGCGTCCTAAGAGTAAGGCAGAGAGTGGAAGCTGGCTATAAGGCAGCAGTGCAATTAGAGTTCTACGCCCTCTGGAGTATCAGTGACATAACTAATGTTGAATGTACCGCTAAAATTGAAATCTCAGATCTAGAATTCGCGATCCAATGAAATAGCGAATCAATATTAACAATAAAAATATTTCTCATATTATTTGGGTCCCATTTTACTGCACTGTACAGACATTTCGAATATTTATTTAGAGATGTAAGTATATAACATATTACAGTGTTAGTTCAAAATTGTTTAATTAAAACGGCAGTTAGTGAAATTACAGACCGGGCTTGCACCAATACACTCATGATCAGAATATATTTTACGCAGTCAGCCTGGCTGCCTGGCTGTGAGTTTATAGAATGCTAATATACTAGCCTGAAGTTGGCGTTTATAAATAGCAAGAAGTTTTTATATCTTTACATTATTCACATGTGTAATGATGGAGCCAAAATATCAACTTAATAAAAGTTTATCATTTCATGTGTAATATTTCATGCCTTGAAAGAGGCCCACCAAGTTTCACGTACTAATTTAACTTGTTTGTCTGGGTTTTTGTCAATATGTGAGTTATTATGTTTTTTATTCATACTTAATTATCATTAGTAGGCGGACAAGTTTAAGGTCAGTGTTACCCCAGTGCGGCAGCAGTGTGATTCCAGGGAGATGTGGAAGCTAACGGTTCAGTTTCGATCCTGCCTTTATTGTGAATTAACAGACGTGTACTTGACAGTAGTACATGATTTGAATCTTTTTTTGTATGAGCTGATTGTATGTATACGTTTTTTGTCAAAGAAGGTATTTTTGTGGGTAATGACTATATTGTTAACGTACTTGGCGAAAGGTTTTGGCACCAGAGATGCGTTTTAGGGAGATGCAAAGTTCACGTCAAGATTTGAGCCCGTATGGTGGCTTACCGGCGATGTAAAGGTCTACCACTGCTTAAGTATATCAATTTCAAATTTATAATCATCTTACAAGACACAACATGAGACAGTTTCAACATTAAATGATCTCTGAAATAATTTAAGAATATAGTGATAGTATACAATACGCGGACCCTGCGAAGGCTATTGTTAGCTCGTTATCCCACCTTCGAATTTACATGTTTTGAATCTCGTGCAAGGTCTTACCCTTCGTTTCAGGCAATATGAAGCCAAAAATAAAAGCTAGAAACATGATAACGGCATACATGTAGAATACGCAAGCTTCGCCGAAGGCATCCAGCAAAGGTTGATAACTTTTCGTCGAGGCAAAGGCGACGAGCCCCGCGAAAACATTGCCCAAACATGCTGTCAAGCTTTTCAAATTCGGCGCGATAAGCTCGCTCAGAAATATACTCGGCATGGGAATGAGGCCGATGAATAGAAACACCCGGAAGCTGATCATGCAAACTATCGGCACCCACTGCTGACCGTAGGAATTATAGCCGTTGGCCAAAAGGGTAAAATTTACTCCAGTTAAAGCCATGGATACGCAAGCTCCGCAGCTCGAAGTTATCCACATTGGCTTCCGTCCATATCTATCGACCAAAGACATCGACACCCATCCGCCCACGGAATCAAGGACGTTGGCCACGATCACAACCGTCGCAGGAGAAATCGCGGTCACCTTGCTTGTTTTCAGAATAATTTCCATGTAGTAAATAACGGAGTTGAGACCACTGAAATGCATAAAGAAGTACAGTAGCATAATCATCATTCCAGCCTTCCTGTTTCGAGGTGTTGTCAATTCCCTCAGTCGGTCTCCGACCGTTACCGAATTCGATTCGGAGGTAAATGTCTGTAAGAACTCCAGCTCCTCTTTGACGACCACCTTCGGGTGGTACCGGCTTATTGACCTCTCCGCTTCGTCCAATTTGCCCATCCTGACAAAGTAGTGAGGAGATTCGGGGACGCATAGGAAGATGGCGATGTAAACGATTGTCGGCGCCAAAGCTATGTAGCCGAACGTGGTTTTTGGTAGATAGGTGCCCAAGATGTTGCCTATCAACGAGCCCAGAGGAAACCCGCTCACGGCGAAGGACACCAAAGCGCCGCGGGTCGCTGAGCTGCTCACTTCGCCGAGGTAGACGGGAAAACTGACGAACGCGATCCCTATGCCCAGCCCGTGGGCGAAGCTGGTCCCGTAGAGCCATTTTGCCGAGTCAGCCAGGATGAGGCAAACCCAAGCCAGCAGCAGAGGGCATCCCGCGATAAGCATCGCCCTCTTACCTCCGAGGTAATGGATGCCGATTGAGCCAAAAATCGCACCCACCAGACGCGCCGGACTAGACAACGACGCCACCCAGGAGGCCTCGTCCATGGTGAGGAAGAGTGACGGGTTCGGGGAGGTGATCACGGCCAGAAATGGGGACAACATCCCGATCAGCATGCCGATCACACCCATCATCAGCATCGCTGCGAAACGAATATTCGGTAATACGACGCGATAACTGAGGAATGCCGTGTTTGATTACTTCCACTTACATCCTATTCCTCCGATCCACTGGTACCACAATATTTCCGTCG